>NC_135773.1:10575894-10727927 GCF_028453695.1 Augochlora pura | reverse complement strand
TGAAAAGAAGTCCGTGCCGATCCGGAGGAACACTGCAAGCCGTTCCCGTTCCCGGCTCGGAATGACTTTCATTTGTCTTCGGCGGGGCGCCTGCCTCGTCTTGGCGGCGCGCGATCGTCCGTGGGCCAACGAGGCGGAGGTCGGAACGAGGCCAGGGGTCGGAGGAGAGTGCGTCACCGGTCGCTACGTCCCCAGTTAAATATGACGGAGCGTTCCGGTGGCATGTGACACTAAACTCCGAGATACCTGGCCGATTGCAACGCCGAGTTTACGGCCGGCTGCTCCCGGCAGAGAGCTAAACGCGTGCCGCGCTCGCCTACTGGTCCGCGAAACCTACGGAAAGTTACGAATGCGACGGAAGAACCCTAATACGTCCCGCCCGTCCACCTTTATCTCCCCGCAATAAACCCCGCTCGCGAGGACGTGCACGTATCGCCGCGACCTTCCACTCGTTCCTCATTCTATCCCATTTCATCTTAGACTACGCGCGCGCGAACGCGGGCTCCTCTCTACGCTGGCGGCACCCGCGCCCGGCTACTTTTCCTCCGTCGTTCCATCAGCTTAATCTCCAGCCGGCAAACTCGATAAAACGTCGCGGCACGAGACGACACTGCCATTTTTTTCCACGCTGCGACGAGAGGAACACGCCCACTTTCCTCGCGCCCGAGGCAACTTTATCGTTCCTCGTATCGTCCCGGCGTTATTGAACGCGAACTAAAACGTATTATCCATAAAAGATACTTCCCGTACATCCTAGCCTGCCTCGGCATCGCCGCGCGGCATAAAGCCTGCGAAATTTCGCGTCGTTGCCCATCAGCATGCCCCCGACTAATATTTACGGGTCCATCGCCTTTATTGGGACGCGTACACGGTGTCCAAAAATATGGGACAAAACGCGCGGCGTGCTTGCCAAACCGCGCGTCCGTAATCGTCGTCCCGTGCGACGTATTTCAATCACAGTCGGATAATGTTCGTTTGTAACGTGCAAATGATCCGTCAGGAATTATTTTACAGAAAATTGTTTACTGTATGGGAATAGATTGTCTGGAAATGTATACACTTTGTCTTCGAGTACGATTTACCTTCGTTAGCAAATTTGATTTGACACTATTTGTAAACGTGTTTGTAGCTACAGCAGTTCACCGATAATTTTTCTCTAAAAATATAGAATTCTTTCAACCATATGGTGTAATGTGTTTACACTAAGCATATCAGTTTCCAATGTCTCTATAGTTTGCTATATCGTCTATCAAAAGAATAAATGTATAAAATATGTTTCTAGTAAGTACGAGCTAAATTACATAAATGTAAATGCGGTTGTAATGCAAGGGGTTAATGTTAGAAAATCCAGCGGATGATACGGCAATTTGGTCGCAGATTTTTGGTCCATCCTGTACCCGCCAGTCGTCGCGCCGTAGCGATCTTGCCTTTCCATCTAGCAGGCAGATTCCGTCGGCAGCCGCGGAAATTCCAGGCCGGAAGATTTGCCCATCGCGGCCCGCGAAATATAACATGACCCTTAATGCTACGCAGGACCCCGTGTAATATCTCTAATGCTTCGTGCCGGGACGGGATGGTACCGGGACGTCCCCGATAATACACTTTTCCGCTCGGCTCCCGGTGTTCGTTCTCTTTGCTCGCCGGCTTTCGTGCAATTACCTGCCGAGACGCCGTCCATCTCCCAGGAGATCCTGACTAAGGAGTCGGTCGGACAGACTTTACCGGGATCTACTCCACTCGGTCGGCCCGGCCGCACCTACAACGCAACACGACGCCGCAACCGACAGTAGTATAGACGTTGTTGCGGTCAGCCACGGCTGGCTTTTGAGTAGTTGAGGCCAAATGGGAGCCGACAGGTGCTCGCTTCACGGACGGACAGCGCGGAGACTGCGAACCGTTTCGGTGGGCTCAACCGGTTCCGACTGGTATCGCTCGCATCAACGCCGGCTACTATTGGCTTCTTTGACGGAGGACACGGACGCATCCGGCGGTCCTGTACCTCGTCAGACCCCGCGAATCTAGATGGAATTGATTCCGTAATAGAATTGCTTCCTTTGCCCGCGACCCGAAGGCTCGACTCTTGCCGGCGTTTGTACGTCTCGTTGTTCTACACTACAAACGTGTTCCCGATTCAATCGAGAGAGCATCTTCCCAGCGAGAAGTTAGAACGAACTTGCTCAAAGGAGGTCTCGCGGAAATCATGTTTCAACGGATAAGTCAATTCTGCTGCAACGGAAGTGTCGAAACGAAATTGTAGTTATCAACGATCGTAGGAACGGGATTACACCTGTGCGTTCGATCGGAAGGAAGTTCGGCAACGTGTTCGCTTACTGTGTGACGATTTGCATCAAATGTCTTCATACTTGTGTGAGAAGTTTCGTGTTATACGGCGATAATTAGGCACTGAATTTTTTAGAATTATTAGCAAAAGAAATACGTTTCTATTTGTCTTACGTGTGATAGAGTTCACTTAGAAAATTTATAGTTTACATAGAGATGCGTTGTTTAATAATGTTTTTGATAGTTATCAGAGGGAACTATTTGAAGGTAATTCGATCATATTCAGTTTGATAGAAGATGTGACTGGATGATAGAGAATGCTGAAACCATACAACAGGAAAACATACAAATGCATTTTAAAAGGCAACGGAATTACTAAGACGATTCATGATAAAGATATTTATAGGATCATATTCAGTGTGATAGAAGATGTTACTGGATGATAGAGAATGCTGGAACCATACAAGATGAAAACATACAAATGCATTTTAAAAGGCAACGGAATTACTAAGACGATTCATGAGAAAGGTATTGTTCCAAAATAAGTTGCACGCCGTGTAGCAAACGGCTACTCGTGCGCCACAAAGAGGGATGTACTCCGCGTCGAGATTCGGCGTGCGTTTCGAGCACGCCGTTCCTCGGCCGCCAATAATTGTGCGTGGTACCCGAGCATAATCAAAGCTACATCTTCGGCAGACCGTAAATACACGTTCCTTTATTTCATCGTGTCCGTCTCACTGCTCGTAGCCGCGGCTCTTGCGATCGTCCGGTGGAGAACACACACACACACAGGGCCACCCTCGTCCGCAGATTGCGGTCGCCGTGGCTCTTCTTTTGTTGAATCGCGAAGGTTCGAGAAAAAGGAAAACAGAGAGAAAAGCGAGGAGAAAGGAACTAGGGAAACAGAAACAGGAAGGAAGAGGGAGAACGGAGGATATACTGACCGAGCTTAATATGCCTTTGGCGACGTTCACCGGCATAATGCAATTTCTCTGATCGCGGGGACTGTTTCAAAATAATATCGGCGTCCCTCGTAAAATCGAATCGATCGATTAGCGAGCGTCTTTGATGCCGGCGATACGATACCGACCTCATCCGATGCAACTTCCTGCCTCGACGAAACAAAGCGAGCTTTCGCCCCTCGCCGCGTCCCGCCGCGGTCGATCCCCGCAAGAGCGGCGCGCTATTTTCTTCCTCGATAGACCACTTGTCAGCCAGCAGCGAGAAACGGTCGAATCAATGGCTGGAGTGTCGCAACATGACTGCCAATTGACCGGGACGCCACGAGACCCGTCCGCTCGTACCCCACAGCGTGGTCTTAATTTACAAACTATTCGCGTACTCGATGCCGTACGTGACGACAACCGGTCGCAGTTGCACGCACCCGACCTTCCCCGGCTTCCACGGCAAACCTCTCGAACCCTTCCCGGTCCCTGCCGAGTCCACCTGAACACGCAACGTCTGCGTGCCAGCACTGAGAACTATGCGACTTCAAAAGCTATGCCTGAAACCCCTTCGACCATCAGCCGTCAGACCGTCTCCATTCGAGTTAATACACGCGAGGCAGGCGCCTCGGCTCCCATCGCCCAGCTACCCTGGGGCTCTCGTTAACGCTAATCAGAATTTTCTTGTTTCGCGCGATTATTTAGACGGAATTTAGTTTATAGTAATTTTTTCTTATCAGACTTTTTCGTGCACGTGGCCTACCTCTTTTTCTACTTCTTTAGCAAAGCCTTTTTTTAGAGAGTGTTCTAAACCCGCCAGACTGCCTATGTCACAAAGGATTTTATCTGTCCGGTTTACGAAATCCGCTTGAAGATTTTGCCCAGCTTTAACAGTCTTATTCGATTCTTAACGCATTACCGATGTAATATATATTTATTAGAGTTTTTCTCACAGTTGAATAAACTCTTGAAAATTTCAATAAAATATATTACTTAGAAAAATACTTATAGAAATTCTATATCATTAAAACTATCCACCTGTAGGAACGTTTTAATCAAAGTGTCCCGTCGTTAATGTGTTAAGAGTTGCAATGGTTTTCACAAAACTAACCTTTAACATCCAAATGTATGCATTGGTTCTATCGTGCATCTACATTTATTTCACAGATGTCATTTCGTAAAAAATCGATCACGTCTTGATTCATTGGTCGTTTGACATATTTTTCATTAAATGATAACGTCACACTTTCACAAGGAACTATCTATAACAATGGAAAAATTATAGACTGTTGTTTATAAGTATACAATCTTAATAATAAAACACCTCGATTGCGATCAATAACAAACGTTTTCAGAGTTCTGTCAAGTAAATTACATTACATTTTAATTACAATGTAATTCAATTACAATGTATTTCTTTACATTGTATTTCAATTAAATAATTCAATCTGGTGTATGTTGATTAATAATTTAATTATTAATTATTTAATCGCTAATGTAATTGGAATAGAATGTAACTCAAATACGATATAAATAAATTATTTTATAATTTACATATAATATAGTTTGCAATAAACGGCGATTTGAATTACGAATTACAATGTAATCGCATTACTTTATAATTACAATCCCCGAAGCAGTCCGATGGTAATTCCGCAGAACTCTATTTTCCTGCTCAACTGTTTATGCTAAGGGGATCGTTCTCTCAGGGAAAGCCTGTTCGCCGGCGCCATTCCCATGGCACGAGCCGGCGAAGGTGTTCGCGCCACCGCGAAATTCTCCGTTGGCAAACCGTGCATCCGGACTAACTTCCTCCGATTTCGATCCCATCGCGGGTGCAAAAGCGAGCCGGAACAAGCCCGCCTAAGCGCGAAGTTCTATCGACTTCGGGAAACGCACGCGGCGGAAGATCGAAGAACGTCCGAGTGTGGCGCAGCAGCAGACACGCAAATAAACAGTCCCGCGTGCGTCTATATACAATACGGAGGGATGAGATATCGCGGACCCGCCGCGCCGCGCCGCGCCGACCCGGTGTTTCCGTGGCTGTTCCAGCCGGTTCGAGGGGGTTCGAGAGGGGGTTCGCGGGGGGGTTCGCGGGGGCAGCAGCGAAAATTGTGGTGGCGAGGAGAGGCGCGCGAGAGAGTACAGACAGTCTTCGAGCTGTCCATACGCAGCCCGGAACGTCGGAACGGAAACCAATCCCAGCGAGCAACGAGCCTCGACTTCTTGCGGAAGATCCCCTCTGGCTTCTCCTGCTCCTCCTCCCCCCCCCCCCCCCCCCCCCCCGTCTTATCCCTTCCGTCTTTCATCCGACATTCACTTGGTGCAAGAAGTTTCGTGTTCCAGCCAAGTATTCGCCAAGTTTCGAGAAGGCTTACGTACTAGCTTTCGCTCTTCCGTCCCGCCTCCCCCCCAATCCGGCATCTCCTTCCGGAGCCCGTCTGCCTAACGCACACACTCGCGCGCACACGCGAGAGAACAGCTCTCCGCGCCGGACAACAAAGATCTTCTCCTCGCTTGTTGCTCACCGAGTAATCTCGCGGGGCGACGTGGAGCGGAGCGGAGCGGAGCGAAGCGGAGCGAAGCAGAGCCGGGCAGAACCGAGCAGAACGAAGCAGAACGGAGCAAAGCGTAGCAGCGCGGAGAAGAGAGCGCTCGGCGCGGCACGCGCGCTAAGAGGATTGCGTGGCCTCCCTTTGCGTTTGCATCGGTAATTAGACCAACGGCTCCGTTCAGCCGGTTGCCTTCTTCCCGAAGAACCGAGCAACGCTCGTCCGCTGCCTTCCTCTCCGACAACCCCTTTTCCTCTTCCTCTCCTAGCCGTTCCGCCGGGCTGCGAGCGCGATGCCGCGCCCCGACGCTCGATTAGTCGCCGCGTGGCGTGAGAGGAGAACGTTTATTACCGACGAACCGAGCCGTCGCTGCGCTTCCTGTTTGAAGCACAGCTCTCCGCGACCATTCGCTTTTTCAGACAATGTTGGTACGCAGCGGGAACCCGGAGCCGCGGGGGTCTGGTAATGAAATTTGAAATATTAATCGCGTCGGCTCCGCGGGGTAGCCTTTGCAATAGTTTTCGATAAGATAAGACGGTGACTGTTGTGTCATTTATGTGTAGACGGCGGATTTTTATTGCGATGGGAGTAACACGTTAGATTCTTGACAAGACGACAAGAATATATCAACACCAAGTTCTCGTCTTTTTACTCTTTTAATAGTAAACTCTACTCTTTCGGAAAGTAATTAATGTTGGAGCGATTGGAAAACGTTATTTATATGAACTTTTCGTCGGTTTTATTATAATATATGTTTTGGTAGGTTTAATGTTAAATTTTACCAATCTAGTTCTATTTTGCATTCGGAAAATTCGCAAACGAGATAAAAATCCATTAGAAAATAAATCTCTGTTAAAAATCAATTACGAATTAAATTTTCATTAAAAGTTTCATTACAATTAATATTTTTATTATAGTGAAAATCAATTATAAATCTCTATTAAAAATCTATTTAAACAATTTATGTAAATCAATATTTAATATTCTTGTGGACCATTACGTAACAAATCGCACAAAATTCGTCATACTATTCCGTCGAATGTATTTCAATATTAAATCATCTAGATGAAGACACTTATTTAAAACTGCACAAGTTAACACTGCGTATCGGTCCCACAATACAGAGCTATATTAATGATCACTAATCTTTTCAAAGAGAAGAAATCAAATAATCAGAAGAAGTCATTCACGTAAACTAGTAATGCTTAGTAAAAGAGTAAAAATCAAAGAAAGAAAGAAAGCAAAAAGAAATGTTGTGATAGGCAACGTAAAAAACTTGCAAAACACCATCAAAATTCTGTCGCTATTTAGTAGCAGCGATTAAAACGTTAAGTTATCGTTTCCATCTGTCTATGACACGAACAGAATCTCATCCGATGATCCAGATGATTAAAAAAGGGAGACGAAAAAGTTCCTCTGTAGCGCGGGAGTCCTGGAGAAGGATCGCGCGGGGCGCGGCGTAGTCTGCCTCGCCGCGGCGTTTATTTTTGATCGGCCTACCTCCGAGTAGCCGCCGATAATGGCGAGGCGAGGCTTCAAAGGGACGCGACTCTCGAGGGCTCTTTTTGCGCGCGGCCCGTGGCAAAGTAACAACCCCCCTCCCTCCCGAGCCGACACCCCGAACCGACGACTCGTTTGCGTAATACCCGCGACTCATTGTCGCCGGCCGCGCAATTTGTCGCCGAGCCGTCCGACGGACACGAAATAATTGGGAATAATCCGCGCGTCGCCGGCGACCAGCCTGTTAACGTGTCCTGACAAAGGCGGATTCTTTCGCCGAGCCAATCTCTGGCCGGCGATTCTCCGCGAAAAATCACCGTCCCGGATCCCGGGCGCGGCGAGCAAGATTAGTCGCGGGCGAGCCTACTTTCCAGGGCGATCGTTTCGCGGCGGTGATTTGGCGGCGTCAGCAAGACTGTTACGGACAGGAGGCGAGCACCGGTGTTTTATTTTCATAGTTTCGCAGAGCGGCAACGGCGAAGCGAAAGGGAAAACGCGCGGCGAGCTTCGAACAGTTAAAATATCTTTCGAGGCGTCGCGCGCGACGCGGGTCCGCGTGAATTATGGCCCACGGGCGACGAAACCTTCCGCGGTCTTCAAATTAAAATTGTCGGGCGACGTTTCGCGCGACGCGTCTGCCCCTCGCTCGTAATTCATTTTTCAAAGGAAGCCAGCCGCTCCTCCGGCTTCGTTAATCGAAGCCGTTTCGAACACGGGTCTAACCTTTGCGTCGCGGAATACCATTCACTAAATTCTACGTTTGTCTGCGGGGGC
This sequence comes from Augochlora pura, assembly GCF_028453695.1. Classification (NCBI taxonomy): domain Eukaryota; kingdom Metazoa; phylum Arthropoda; class Insecta; order Hymenoptera; family Halictidae; genus Augochlora; species Augochlora pura. The sequence continues at coordinate 10,719,877 of NC_135773.1, read as the reverse complement.
CGTTCGTTTATCACTATTTCAGCAATGATAACGAGCGCCTCGAATCATCTTGTTAATACGGCACGGATTTTGTTTGATCTTTTCAGAGACGAATTCCGATTGCCGTGTAATGATGGCGCATTCGAGTGTAATGGAACGGCGTAGACGAAAGTGATGTACGATGAGATCAAGCGAAAGATTATTCGTTGTCATTGTCGTAACCATTCTTTATTCGTTATCTTCCATCGTTCTTCGCTTGGCATATTATAAGCTTTATAGGAGCGATGCCATCAACGCAATTATTATGCAGTATTCCATAAATACTGTCATAAAACAGAATGAAATTTCGGAAACCACATCTGTCGCGTTCGTGTCATTCTCCCCATTTTACATTGCATTTTTGCCTTTCAGCAAGTAAAAATGCGTGACATGTCGGAAAACTCGTCGCCACATTTCTTTCCGAATTACTAAATACTGGAATATTGTACGTCGGTTTCGTTAAAAATTATTCTTACTGCTCGTGTATTTCTAGAAAAAAAGCTACGACGTTAAATGTCTCAGAAACTGTAATCACTTTTCCCTAAAAAACGAGTACTATTAGCTTCAGTATAGGTATCTCTACCATTGGGCAAAAGCATCTCCAAGAAATCCTTAAAATCGAAATACTTAAAATGAATTTTGAAAGTTAGTAAAAAATTAGAGTTACCCACATGTGACCGACACGACACCCGAATTAACTCATTACATCGTTCATTTAATCGTTGAATTTTCCGCAATTGTGTAAAATAAATCACTGTTACATCAGGAACAGCCAGAAAGGGGTGAAAATATATTTTTTGAATAGTAAATAGGTTTAGATAAATTTTTTTATCTGCTTACGCGTGATACAGAATTTGGAAATTAAATTGTTTCGTCGCAATCTATTTACCATTTCAAAAATTTATTTTTCTAGTCTTGGAAACAACAGAAAAGCTATATTAACCCTTTGCGGACGGAGACACTCGACAGGCGAGCGTTGCTGTGGACAACAGGTATTGGAGCACGCAGTAAAGAAAATATTCATGTCGCACGTTTGAGTTATAAAAACTAAAGCTTTATTCAAATAACTTCTTCATAAAATCGAACAAAGTCATAAACAAACAAATTTAGTCGTGTGTACGATGTTATAAGATATGAAATACGTGTAAAACTTGGCTGATTTCTCTGGTTAGTGACACCGAAAGACTGACTCGGCAAACTGAAATTTGTTCCGACCCTACCATTGTCTCACATTGAACGTTTACATTATATGGAAGATAAGACTTCATTGCTAAAAGTCTCTAATTTCATTGAAAGGCAACTAGACTTCTTAGGCTAGTATCTTATCGTTTAGGATGACAGACGTACGCAGCAGCAGCGCGGGAATTGGACGGCCATATGCCGACACTCGTCCGCAAAGAGTTAACTCTGCAAAAACTATTTTCAATGTTTTGAAAAATTACCGAATAAAACTCAGATACAGTTAACACCTTGGCTATAGTAAACAAGAGAATCGGTCGCGCGCCGTGCCATTCATCTGTTCAGCCGCGCACCTGAACTGGCGCAAAATGTGTACAAAAAAAAATCGTTTACCACGAGTCTGACTCGTGGCTTTCGTTTATGGCACAAATTTTTCACCACGAGTCAGACTCGTGGTTATAGGCCAAACGGTTAAATACAGTTACAAAAATGATCGGTCGTCCGATGGTTAACAAACTGAAACCGATCAGTGAAAGGTGAGCACGAGAAGAGAACTTTGACGGCGAAAGCTCGAGTTCCCGAGTCGAGCTCGTCTCTGCGTTCCCGGGCAAAAAAAAAAGTAGACTGACGACACGAACGAAATTACCGTGGCAGGAAAATCACGTTGGTACGCATATTCCTGAAGGTGTCGGGGCGCGGCGCGCGTCATCTTGGAGGTCACGTCAACGTTGCGTCTGACACCGCGACCATCCCCGGGGACGCGGAGCTAGCTGAGCAGGAGAAGGGTCTCGGTTTCGTGTTTCCGCGCGCACGCCGCTACACGAAAAAGAGTCCGTGCGTCAGCGGCCGTGTGATGGATGCGTCGGCTTTGACATAACGTAATACGCATAGACACGATAGTCACGCTCTGTCCCACTCTCCCCGTTTTTCTCTCGCCTCTGTTCATCTTTTTTATTCGCTCGCCTACCTTCCGCGCGTTCTTGTCACTCTGTCCAACCACCCCGCGCCCGCCGAACCCCACCCGGAATAATATGCCAAGCACGTAGCGCGCCTCGTTTCCCCGTAATTTTCATCTAGATTTTACGACACATCTCGCGAGAACCTGGTATCCCGGTAATTCGATGATCCACCGTGTGACGTCGTTGTTCCTGCTGTTATCGTCACAACCAGACCGTGGCGACGGCCTTCCTTGCACCTAATTGTTAACCGTGTTGTCCGGTAATTGACTATTTCACGAATATTTTCCCGATTAATCGTCGAAAGTGATCGACTTATCGTGTCTGGGATAAATGCAGATTTTCTAGAGACTGATCGGTAGACGGCCGATTTTTATGCAAATTATAGATTGCTTTCATTAATTGAGAGAACAGTGGACTCATCGTTTCTAGAATAAATGCTGATTTTCTTAAAATTGATCAGCAGACTGGGAACATATTATGCAAAATAGATATTGTCACCGATAATTCCACGATATTCTATTCTTCATCGTTTTAGCGAGTTGAAAGCGATATATAATTGATTAAATATTTTCCATCTATGCTTTTGATATACTCATTTTCGTGATAAATGCGTAAAATCCATAATCTAGTATGTATGTATGTATGTATTATTATTTATATGTACTGAAAGCAGTACTCTCGCATATGAATAAATTCAAATTATAGACCGTGGATTTTATGGATATAACGCAAAATGCATGTACGACAAAAATAACATGGTCAAAAACAAAATAGTGGAGACATTTTAATATTATACATAACTGATATAAATTATTCAGATAGAGAAAAGATTTTCATTTAATTTCAGTTCTTTGCAATCAACCTAAACAATTTTTATCTTGCACAAGCATCTACAGTCAGAACAACGTGAAAACAAATTCCCGTGGAAAAGGTTACTCCGTTATATTTATTTGTTGTTACATATAAATATATATGATATTACTTGTTCTTAGTTTGTATATTTTTACGGAAAATTGTTTAAGAAATTTTTAAATTTAGTCCCATTATATCAGGATTACGTAAGAAGGGTCTAATACAAAGAAAAAAATAGCACTCATCCTTGAGATTTCTGTTTTTAGCATAATGCGTTCATTTTCATAAGCTTGACATTGCCATATAACATGGTCAGGGTCTTGGAATTTTGGTTCTGACAGGCGCTATTAATAGTAAAATTAACTTTTGTTTAGTGAAGCAATTAAACTGTCATGATCGGAATAATATCTGTTAACAAAAACTATGAAAGCTCTGGAAATATTGCACCGATACTTTTATATCTACATATCTTTTAACACGTTGAGCACCTCTTCAGTCAAACATGGCTGACACTAATTTCTGACCAATCTTGAAAATTCATTTTTATTATAATATATTTGAACAAACTGAACTTGAATATAATGTGGCGATTTTGGCGGTCGATTGTCGCCGCTGAACCTGCTAAAGAGTTCGGAACCTATTCCAGCCCATTCACAGTTCCACTATATCTTAGGATCATACTTCGCCTCTGCTCCCGGATTCTGACCGGGCGATATCTAATACGGTGGACGTGTGTTACATCAGAAAATCGTGGAAAACGTGTTAGAACGGTTAAACCGTGGAACTCGGTTAAAGCCGGGTGCAGCGGGAGTCGCTTTTGCACACGCACCGGGAGTAATCAGAACGGGTTTTGTACGACCGGTCCCCCAGAAATGGAACGATCTCCTGCTCCGCGGAAAATAGGCTGGAAGCAATCGTATCATGAATATCAAGGAGAAGAGGAGCGATTGACGATCAATAAATCAGGGTGTGTTCGGGGGGGTGTCCCCTACGTCGAGAAGGGACGAGGATGTCGTGCGTCTTGATGGGTTCCCGACAAATAAAATACGACCCAATTTCGCGGTGCAAACCGCGAAACAATAGTATTGATCTTATTTCCATATCGGTCCGCCTCCCCCGCAGCCACGCCGCTCGGATCGACTGCGGTCGGAGGGACGAAGAAGAACCTCTAAGGAGTGCGACGCGATATACAACGAACAAAATCGAGAAAATTATTCTCTAATAGGGTAGTAGAATTTGTTACTGTTATTTTATATTTATCGAATAAGATTTAAATTTTTTAGTGAAAAATGAACGAGATAAAGGAATAAGTAATTTCTGTTTTATTGTATAAATATAAAGGAAACGAATAGAAGGTACAGTAATTAAATACTCTAATTACTGCTCTAATAACGTTTAAATTAGATAGCGATATTTAGACGATTATTAGACTTGACATACGATCTAAATATATTACGATCTGCAAAATAAATATTTTCTTCGTCAATTACAATTTACTCGTTGAATTTCTCATTGCATAATTTCATTGAGCTGGAAGTAAAGTACATCTGCACTGAAATACTTTCGTCGTAAATGTTTAAAGTTCGTAGTCTAACAGTCACACTTATTAATATAGAATTAGACAATTTCATTAGAGGATCAGTTATAAATGCATACTGTAAGTGCATGTATTTCTGCTTTAATATGACACTCATGTAAAGGGTAATATTTCAATTCGACTGTTTTAACGAAATTGATACTGAATTTCTTAGGTTTTCTATTCCCTCATACTGTCTGCCATGAATTTTTCAAAGTTATTAATATTTCAGCAGACTCGTAGCCAGATTTATAATAAAATTATATTCCAGTAATTTACAATATGCTACGATATGAAATTGTATGATTTTTCGCAGTGTTTCTTTCATTTTTTAATTTCAATAAATCCGATACAGTCTCGAAAATTCAATTTTCTCGATGCAACTCATATTTGTAATATATATAAATCCTTTATTGGATATATCTATAAAAAAATGCGGCGAAAGTTATGGATTTTTGTATTACGGCGTTCGAATATATGGCAAAAGGGCTGGCAGTGCATGAGACAGGGATACCAAGCCAAAAACCCCGAAGGTATATATCGAGCGGCGAATATCGGACGTTCAGTGTGCACGTCACGTAGAGGAGAGTCTCGGCGAGGTGAGACGGAGGAGCCGAAACAGAGACGTCCTCCTAATAGTCGTCGTCGTCGTCGTCGTCGTCTGCGTCGTAGTCGTCGCAATCGTGAACTGCTTGCCGTCCGAGGAGGCCTTACCCCGGAGGGCCACGCACTAGCATAATTAAGAAACTTCCGCGTCTTTTCTTCTGTCCCATTCGTCGCGCACCAGCAACCCGATTAAGCCCGGCCTGGGTCGGAGCGAAAATGAATTCCCAAGGAAGATTCATGGCCGCTTTCGAATCACGGAGAAAGTGGCCTCCACGGTGTTCATCGCCCAGAACACGGAAGAGGTAGGAACTACCGGAGGAATTTTGCAATTTGATCTTCTACCCTGCCTTCCACCGTGCGCGATGGTTTGCACAGCCGCGTGCCGCATTCGGCTACATTCTCCGGGTATATTTGCGTTTGCATGAATTAGGGGATGCTGGGACACTCTGTTTTCCCCGTTATACTTTTCGCGTATCCCGCCGTAATAATCAGACCGCGGTATGAAAGTTATCCGCAACAATTGTGAGTCTGAAAGCAATGGCGAGGCAAGTCACATTTCCCTCATTGTGGAAAAGTGTGCTATTGTTTATGAATCTGTATACTGCTTTTTTACCAACTTTATTTTTTTGTTTATTTTTTATTAAGACAGTTATCTGAGTTAAGTAAGTTTTTAACGTGTCGACCTGTATAGACTACATATGAAGACACACGTCATACATCACTATAATTTCAATCCACTCAATTGTAAGACGTAGAGAGTTATCGATTGGTTACGATTTTAATTCTTCTTATTGCACGAAGTTTGTACCGTTGATAATCGTTTACATACTATGGAATGTAACTAAAAATTATTTGATATGATCCACTCTGCTGCTGACGCTATGTTGCAGTTGCATTAAATACAGTGAAGTGATATTTAATTAAATAATGGGGAATAAGAAAATAAATACTTTAATACACTACAAGTAATTAAAAGACGATATTCAGTTACCATTCAATAATTTTACTGAGAGCAAGATCAGAACAAGAGTTTGCCGTTTAATTTGCCGTTCTCTAAAAAAATCAAAATCAAATTTTGCATTTATTTCAATTCCCAGATACATGGAAGAATTCTGAGAATTCTGTGCTCGACAAGCACTCCATTCCCGATTAGATTCCCGTCGGTCAGTCGGTCCTCAGCGGTTTCTCAACAAGGATTTCGATAAATCAAAGAACCGGGAGGAGAGCGCGTGATTTGTGTCGGGTTTAGTTGGACTCGGAGATCCGATTCTATAAGACGCTTTCCCCGTATCGTTTCCAATGTTCTATCACACGGCTCGGTCTGCACACTTTATATTTCCCCCTCGATTGGCACCCCATGGTCCCGCACGCATTGGTCCAGGACGCCAGACGCGCGTTAAGGGGGTGGGGGGGCGTGGAAACGTATACAAATGGATGTACATCGAGGGCGGCCTGTAAAACGTTATTTCCAGCGGCATTTCGACGCTTTTGTGCACTTTGCGTTGTCGTCTAGATACACCGGGAGGCGAAGAAACGTTCCGCAGACACCTTTCTCGTCAGATATCGGTTTTCCAGGGGGGGAGGAAGAGTACGCCCGGGAAGGCTGAAAGGGCCATTGGCCGTTTCGGCGGACTTATCCTCTTCTCCCGTCTGCGTTTCGATTTGACTTTCATCTGGCCGCTGTGTATAAGCCGCGGACGTAATTTCTGCCCGAAAGAAGGCTCTAAGCTTCCACCGAGCCGTCCTTCTCTTACAGAAAACCTGCTGAGATTGCTATACAGGCAGGATTGTCCTCGTTCTTCCACTGTAACTTGTTGTTCCGATGTGAAATATTATTACTTTCGCGTATTAACCCCTTGCCGTAATTTAACGAGTCAGGCTCGTGATGGAGATTTATAACAATAAGGTATGAATGTTGACCCGTTCCTTTAAGAAGGAATCAACTTTTATTCTCTTGTCACCAATATTTAAACATTCGACTAGACGTAAACACGCAATGATTATAAAATTCCTTTTCCTTCGAAGTAATTAGTGCTGTTATACCGTGAAGGAGGAAAGGATATAAGGTCCCTCGAGAAAATGCCCTTCTTCTTCTTAACAATGTAGAGTTTTATTAGAATAGGTCACAAAACAGAATTCACAAAGAAAGTAACTTCACCAGTTTACAGATCTGCACGAGGCTGACGCGAATTTAAGAGTGCGTGCATTTTGAGTTCCGACTCCTTTTATGTGTTGGTACCGGATGGACTTGAGCCTTGTCGCATTGGTCATAGGCCACGTAAGTCTATGACCAATAGACCAAAGTTTGAAATTTGGGCAAAACAGGACTGATTCAGTCCTGTTTTGCTCGGTGCCTTATCTTAGGGGTGACGCAGCATAACAGTGCGATCGCAAGGGGTTAACGGTAACAGAGGTTCGATAAAAATATATTTCTTCTCTCAACGATCTTAGTAAGTTGAGAGCTAGTTGGTGGAGTTCGTTTATAAAATAATTATATTTAAGTATAAGTTTAAAGTTTACGAATAAAATTATAGGAAAGGCAAATTTATAGAATATAATCATTAATATATCATTATAATACGAAATTATCTACAACCTCCACTACCCTATAAAAAGTGTAATTCTCTCACCAGCAGCAAACCCACGCTGAGCCGAGTTAATATGGAAATGATGCGTAATGACTAGGAACGGTAGTCAACCTCCATTCGACGTCGAGAAAGAAATCGTCTTAATCCGTGTCGTGCGCGACGCGGATCTCAGAAAAAGCACAATTATCATTAAGAATACATTGAAACGCCGCAGGAAGCAACGGCCACTTGTTACGCGGTAGCACGACGCCGCGTCGTCTGGCCTCGAATCAACCAGGAACGGCCGCAATTTCCGTAACTACTTTGCCGTTTCTTTCGACGGGAATTAGCTCCGACTCGACGGAGCATCGTTTCGCATTCGCGATAGAGCAGGAGAGTATCGCGTGACTCCTCGGACCGCGCGCACTCGATCGAGCCCCTCGTCATCTTTAATAACGCGAAGCGTGGCCGCCGGTTCCGTAAAGGGAAGTGCCTCGTGAAAAATGAGAACGGTGAGCGCCGTTAATTACAGTCGCTTCTTTTATTCGGGGGCAGTCTCGCATACGCGCGCGGGATTCGGCACGGGGACGGTGCTGGGTCGAGAGGGTAGGATAACAGGCGGCCAATGAGCGAGGGGCGGTGAAGCACGAGGTAAGAAGACGTCGGTGAAAAAGCCGGAGAAAGGTGGAGCCCTTTCGGCCGAGGTGTGCCTGCGATCGAGCTTAAGGGGGCCCGGGAAGAGCTTTCTTGGCCAAACACAGACCTCGACCCTCACGGAATCACCTTTGGGAGTCGATCGAGCCCATTCTCGGGTTAAACCCGAACGCGGACTACCGATTACGGACTTATTTATCGGCCCTATTGTCCTCTTTTCTCGCTCTCTCTCGCTCTCTTTCTCTCTCTCTCTCTCTCTCTCTCTCTCTCTCTCGCTCTCTTTCTCTCGATCAGCCCCGGCCTGCAAAGCACGCGTCAAACGCTCGAGAGCTTTTCTTTTCTGTCGCGACATATTACCTTTCACCTTCGATCGGACCGTTCGCCGCTTTTCTATCCGCGTCGGTTTTCGAGTCCCCGGCAATTTGTCAATCCCCCTTGGTCGAAGTGCTGCCTTAAATCAACGTTATCTTTTGCCACCGACCGAAAAAGTCGGTCCGCATTAGAGTCAGGACTCGACCTTATCAGTGATTTCCCGGCCGCGCGGAAAAATAGTTTTCAGAACCGGTTAATTGCACACGCCGGTCAAATGTGGGCTTCGCGTGATGGATTCATGGCGGAACGCTGGTAGAATGTGGTTATCGTCTTCTGTTCAACCAGTGATCGTCGATGTGACCATGCTGGATTAAACGTGTACATTTTTCCAAGGCTCGTTTATAACTGTAATAAATCCTTCAAGATGATCGTTGTACTGCAATGTTAGCTTAACCCTAATCTACTAACAACTATGATACATTAAGGTATTTGTTGTATTAAATTATGCTTAAAATAATAATTACATTAATTTAACGAATTTTACAAATTGTACACGTTATAGAAATTATAAGAATTGTATGAATTGTACACGTTATAGAAATTATACGAATTGTATGAATCGCATGAATTGTATGTATTGTATAAATTGTATGAACAGTATAAAATGGAGTTTACAATACAGTACTTAATGTTTCAACACTTCAAATATTTTCAGTATTGTATAATAAATAATCAGAATGTCGATTGCTACCGTCGCAGTAAAATCTCCACGATCGTTTTCAATTGATGTTATCTGAAAAACAGAATTATGGCGATGCTGAATGGTTTTCCAGAGTATCTTAAAAATTCTCACTTCATCTCCATCGGTGGTCATTGCCTCTACCAGCAAATAAGAGGTCATCGAAGAAGAACCAACGTGTCAATCAAGTGTAAATCAACTACAATCCATCTGGCCGTAAAAGGGAGCCGATTACGCGAAGTGTCTCCAGGATTTACGACAATGCCCGAATACCGTGATCATCCTCGGAGCACTTAGAAAGAGGATAATCGTGCGTAACCTCTATTTAAGCCGGCTGAACCGCAGGACGCGCTGTTCGCCCGCGGAAGGAAGAAAGCCCCTCCCCGGCCCGTTTGAGCTCGAACCGGCAAACTTTTTCAATCTGGCGTCATTATGCGCGAGTTGAGTACGTCCCGGCCTCGTCCCCGACAAACTGCGCCCTCCCTCTTGGCCGCGATGCTCAAACTAATTTTCAAAGAGACGAGCGATGGAGTCGCGCGCCGCCAAGAGTCCGGCACAGCCGGGCACCCGAAGGAAACTTCCGTCGCCGCAGAAATGAAAAGTAATTAATTAAACCATATGAACTCGCCGTCCCCCGTCGTTCGTACTCGCGATTTGCAGCCGCGAACAGCTGGGCCGCGCGAGAACGAGACGATTTGTGGCGGCAATCGCGAGAACCTTGAATTCTTTCGATGATATTACGCGGGCTTCGCCTGGCGGTACTTCCGATTAAACGCGTCGCGTGCTGGAACGTTGCGCGCGATAACGCGAGCCAAGTTTTACCATGGAAGTATGCTATTCGGTGGACGCGTCCCCCTAATATGTACACACGCGCTTTAGGCTGGATTTATGCCCGATTAGTGGGCTGAGCATCTGTTTGCAGATAAGGTGGTAGAAAATATGGAATTTTATAGTAAATAAAATAAGAGGGCACGAGGAGCGTTCCGATTAATGTCATATTTTTAAGAGTTTAAAATGTATGCAAATACCAGTTTATTCTGCAACGAGCTTGAGTTAAAGTTAATATTGTGGTTCTACTGATATTATCTTAATCCAAATTTGATTATAAAATAATTATAAAATAATTCAAATCTTCATTATAAAATCTTTCGATCGATAAAGCAAGTTCTCTCCAAAAAGAACATTACATTTTTCCTTTTTTTCCTCTTAAAGTTAAGTTTGCATGTCATCTTATAACAAAATTTGGGTTCTGCAGTATTAGCAACGTTGATTTTTCATAGGTAATTTACGAAATACTTATTTAGCTGAATTTTAAGGTTAACGGAGGTACACTGGTCGGCTTCTGAGTCGTCCGTATGTCCAATTATCTCGAAAAGGGAAACTCTTCAATTTTAAACGGGGTTTCGTATTTTGAGAACGCTTTTAAAGCCATTAATTTTGTACTGCTTTACATTTCATTTATTTCTGCATCTACATTTGCTTGGCGCTGTTCTGTGTGCTCCTCTCTGCAGCTTCAAACATTAAACAGCAATTAAAGTGCAGAAAACATATGAGAATTATAGTGGTGATTTTTTCACTTATTTAGAGAACTGGATATTTTCCAGAAAAATCTAATTATTGCATAAAATCAATAGTCTTCATGGAAGTCAGAATCGTTACATTCTTCAAACATAAAAGACATAATTTGAAAACACGTTTCAGATGTGTACGTCATATTAATCACTATTTAAACATGCGTGCTTCTCAAAAATTATACATTAACCCATTAATGCACAATTTAAAAAAAAAAACCGACCAAAAAAATCAATTTTTTGTATCTAAGAAAATACATATTTGGACCTTAATTTCAATAAATATTTAAAAAAAATGCAAAAATTACAAAAAATTCAATAAAAATAGTGGATAAATAATTATAGTGAATATTGAATCGCATTGCAGATCGAATTTTGTACCCATCGCACTGTTTTTCAATTACTAGTTGTTAATACGTTTCTGCGCGTTAAGGGGTTAATCCATGTCATTATATTCTGGAGAGTTTCTATCGTTATAGTCATCGTTATTATGTGCATTCTATCGTCGTTTGGTACAAAACGTGTTCAAACTTAAAAATGTATATTTTTCTTATTTAATCTAGAGCAAATCTTTGAAAAAACTATTTAACTCAATCGTAAAATAAATTTCCGATTGTCTAGCAAATCGGACGAAAGTTTCCAACGAATTCGCAGATTCGCGACTTTTGAGAATCTGTTGATGTCGTTTACCGAAACTACGAAATCCGAATCCGCGTCGTTAACGGCGTGATCGTCGATAAAGCGCGTTTCGTGTCTCGTTCGAGCCCGAGCTCCATTAGCTCGCAGACACTCGAAAATAGTCGCGAGACCGAGGGAGGGAACGGCGAAAACAGAGACGGAATAGGCAAAGGAGGCTGAAAACAAATTACATTGGCCCCGTGTCTCGGTTCCTCGCACGTGCGGAGCGAGCGGCGCGCAATTTTCGCGACGGGGCCTTCCCGACAAGCTTTTCCTCGTCCTTTCAGGCTGACGCTGACGAGACAGTTTCCTTTCTGCCGCGAAGAATCGTTCGTTAGTCGCAAACCGCCGGCAAAAGACTGGTCGAAATACGTATTATGTGACGTTACCGGACGGATCTTCGCGGCGATGGGGGAAAAAAATTCGCGCGGCAGGCTGCGGTCCGGCGGAATTTAGAACAAAATGGTAGGAAAAAGAAAGAACAGCGGGGGGGAAAAAGGAGAAATGGGAGGAGGGAGGGGGAGGAGGGACCCGGCCCCCGAAATGAGATTCAGCGTTTTCTATCCCTATTTGGTCGTGGGCGGAGGCCGCCGACCGGAGCACCGTTCGCAGAAAATTCGAGGCTCCTCCACCGGCAAGAAGCTCCTGTGAGCATCAAAGGACGGGCCGGCCAGGAATATAGGATTAATATTAGATTTATTATTTTCCTTTCGCCGCGTCGGGAGCGCCCGTTCCTCGCGAACGAAATGGAGGAAAAATGTATCGGGGGAGGGGGGGTTGTGCAAACTTGCCTGCTCGCCGGGCGGAAGGAGATCCTCCGGAGGTGAAGGAGGGAGTGACGGCGCGTGGAACAAACACGAGACACATCCGCAAGGAAAACTTCGCGACGAGAGCCCGCCAGCTAGACAGGGATAAATAAATAGCGGACAAAGGGTACAAAGCGCACGGTCCGCGGATCACACGCGTAAAACCGCACGTATGACGGGGTTCCGCCAATGAAATTCGCCGTTCCCTTTACTCGTTACCAGCATCCTCTCGGTCCGCCGGCGTCACGTAGCTCTTTCCCGCCGGTCCACTTCGGCTTCGCACCCTTCTTTCCTAGGTACTACCATCTTCACCCTCGCTAGTGAAACACACCTAAACCCGACGAATTGATTTCGAACTATCAAGAAACCTGTTACGCTATTTACACGTACGACGAATAATTGCGGAGATTTCTGTGAAACGCTCGCCTCGCTGCGGCAAGTAGAAAAGATCGTTTATGATCGGACAATGTTTATAATCTCGACAGTAAGAGAACAATCGGTGCCCAATCTGGAACTTAGAGTGCAGAATGTTTTTGCATATTATAAAATTTAACCCTCAACCCTTCCCCATGTTGAAAACATGAGAATCATCAAGTCCGAGATTAATTTATATATGTATACAGTAAATAAGTAAATAGTAATAATAATAAATCATTCGACACACATGAGCGACATATTAGTTGGGAAAATGGGGGCGGAATAAGGATCGCACGTTCTTGAACACAAACATTATCATAAATAAACGAGGGAGTTTCACGGACGGGGAAATGAGAAACGAGGCAAACAGGAACGGTGTATATCAATTATAAAAACATGTACGAACAATTTTGTTGCATAATGTACAAGCAGCTTGCCATACGCGTTAATACTAATGGACGATGATACGTGCCATAGGGGTCAGAGCTTAATTTGGACCGGTTCCGAGATTGAACCGTATTCATAATTCATAGTTAATTAACACCATGTACAGCGCCGGAAAGATTTCCCTTTTACAAAATCCGCGGCTACATTAAAAACCATTTATAATTCACGGTCAATTAATAGTCGCGAAGAAAAGTTCAAATATTCCACTTTTCCAAGATACACCCGCGGTTCAATCAAGGAGCCAACCAGTTGAAATTTGATACGCCAACCTGCCCCCGCCGACGAATCAACTTTCCTCGGTCGAACAAATGAACAATTACGGTGCGCCGGTTCAATATTAAATATGCAACATTAAATTTCGTACGGCAATTACAGAAATGAATATCGCGAATTGGTTCAGCGATTTTATTTTTTTTGTTCCAATCATCTCACAGCGAAACCGCGCGTCAGAAATGGAAAAGCGAATGTCGCTGCGAATGGGTTTCAATTATCGCGAGCATAGTAAAAAAAAAAAAAAAATTGAAAGGTGTACGGAACGTGTTTCACAATATCATTCATCCACGCCTCTGGGTACATGTTCCCGGTTTCGATACATGGGATCCGATGACACCTGCCTATGTTTTATTCTGTCACGGCAGATTACATTTACCCTAATCTGACGCATCTTTTGTGACATGATGAACTCGAATGATGCAATAAAATCGTGATAAACGACACGCGTTTATCTTTTTGTAATCTCTTGAATGGGCGGCTAACGTGGTTATCTAGAAATAGATTTCGAAGGATCCCACTAATTAGGTAAAGAGATATGTAGTCATTTCTTGCTGCATCATGGGAAAAAATGCGCTCGATGCATTTCATATTTATTTACAAATATCTTTGTTCTTTACCAAAATTACTAAATACTTTGGTGCATGCACTTAAACTATTAATTCGTATTTTCTCATTTACCGCATTGGGAAAGATTACAAATAAATGCTGTATATGTAAATTGATACAGAACGAATATTGAAATCGTTCAAGAACAAGAACGACTTCCTCCCATTTTTTCAGCGTAAATAACGTCGTGGAAGTGCGGGCGGCCGAACATTAAATCTTAACCAGTTAAGTGTGTTTGACGACTATATCCGTCATGGAGATGGAGTAGAATTTTGTGTCATGACGATTATATCCGTCTTGCGTAAAATTTTATTACAATTTGATATTGAAATTGTAATTCTGGTGAAAAGTAAATTATATTCGTACATTTGAATATGTTTAAAATGTTTAGAGATCAAGACACAATGAAACAAACAAATGAAAATTATAAATAATTTGAGTCGGATTCATAACTTCCTTCGTTTATATCTTCGTTTATATAATTGCTCGATTATCGCGACACATTTTGGTGGGCGTTTATGCAAAGAGATCGCCAAAGTTAACTGGTTAATAATTAATTGTAATAAACTTAAGAATAACTAATTATTATTCCCAAAATATAAAAAAGCCGAAAACTCAGTAGAAATTTATAAAAAAAGTTTTCCTTGTTCCTCCATAAAGTATGGCATGAATTAGGATTCCAATGTATTAACACCTGTTTACACGTTTTCAGACGATTTGAAAGTTTTATAGGTTTACCGACAGCACAAGGAAGGTGGTTCTAGGGTCACTCTCGAGTCATTGCTCCTTTTAACCCTTTCACTACGGCAGTGCCGTCCGCCGAAGTGCTGTCGCTGAACGAAAGTTCACGCCAGAAATGCACAGTGCGTGTGATTTCTGTACATACGTTTTTCTTAGTTGTAAATAACAACTGTGCTGAATAAAACAATCGTTGCTCTAATGTAACAAGTATATTTACAATTTTAATATGACAAGAACCTACACAATGATTAAAATACAAAATTATTTTTGTATTTTGCCTACGGATGGCACTTGTATACGCATCATTTGGATGCCGGATATATACGGCGCTCGTAGCGAAAGGGTTAAACTGCCCGAAAGTGAAGTTAAGGCGACAGCGATCGACTACGCCAGCAGTCCAACAATCGTCTAGCAAAATGAGAAATTGCGTCACCTGGGCAGGAAAGGAAATTCTGTCTCTCCTTGTACATGTCCGTCTAAACGTTAATCAGGCGTTGCCATCGTCCCGAGGCGGCTGGAAATCGAATCGGCGGAATTACGTTCGACATCCTCGCGAGACGAAGGAGCCCGACGCCGCGGCGCGGCTCGGCGCGGAAAGCCGGGACGAGTTGGGGGCACGGGACGCACAAAGGGCTTGCCAATATATACCGTGCGTTAAAAATAAAGAAGCGCGTATTTTCATTGCCGGTGGCGTGCCGGCGGGGCCGTGGAAGGAAGAGGGTTTTCGCCGTCGGCGTCCGAGAGCGAAAGCGGCGCTCAGAAAAGCGCGGAAAAGCTGTGAGAGAGCCCACGACGAAAATGACAAAGCCCTACGGGCATACATCCGACATTTTTCTCTCGTGGCACGTATAGGTAGTGCCACCAGCCTCCGTTGAAAGCGAGTTTCGTAATAACCGGACGAACAGCAGGGCAACGAGAGCAAGAGAGGAGGAAAAGGGCAGGATAGAAGCGGTGCAGGAGGAGGAGGAGGAGGTGGAGGTGGAGGTGGAGGAAAAAAGAACGATGGGACGAAGAAAAAATAATCGGTTGCCGTGGTTCGTACAATATCCGGAATATTGGAGTCTTCTTGCGCGCGGACGGAGGGAGTCACGCTGAATCGTAATAAGTTGTGACGAAGAAGGAGACAACGGGGATGGAGAGGTCACCCCGCCGATGAAAGAATTACGGGGATCGTTGGTGCCTCGCATGTCGCTCATGGAAACGAAAAACTTGTTTGCCCGGTGTTTCACGATCCGGCGAACACCCGAGATTACTCGCGTCTTCGTGTTTAGATTAAATTCCACAGCCGCGCCGGTTTAGATAGTTCCCGGCCGAGCATTCCGCTCTCGCAGCCGCCCGGGAACGCTTCACAATATCGCGCTCGCGCGCGCGCCCGCGGACCGACAGATTTTTCACGGTGTTTCTTCCCGCCGCGATGCGATGCGCCGCGCCGCGCCGCGTTTTTACACCGCCACCGAATCGTTCGCCCTCGATTCGTCGCCCGGACACCCCTTAGCCCGCGTTCCGCAGGAATTCCGGCTGTACCCTTTAATTTATCGCGACGAAAGTTCGCGCGAACTCGCGCGTCGGCCGTGGACGGAACCCTGAGCCGCGCGCGCGCCAGTCCTTCCGCGAATCGAATTAACATCTCTAGAGCTATGTTTAGGGTACTTGAACGCGCGGACGCGGTATGCGGATCGTCTCTTGCGCGCACTTGTTCCATCCGCCTTGACAAATTTATGTGGAAGAAGAATATCAAGGCGGATGTGTGACCGAGCCGCGAACAATTCCTTTTTCACCTATCCAACCAGCGACAGCCCCGGCCACCGGCGCAGACAGCATAAATCCTTGCGACCGCCGCACGCTGTCGGTCCAAGTCTAATGGAATTGGACGACGTTGCCGCAAACAATATTTTCCATGCCGGGTGAACACCCGTAAAGAAGCTTTGACGAAAATGCCGGACGGTTTTGTGTTGGTAGACCGTGGAAGTTTGGGTTTTCGGTCATTGCCAACTTTACTATGTTTCGCCAGATTTTGTTACGTTTGCTTCGTCTTTCACTGATACAAGCTGGCCGCTGAGAAATTCGTACGGATTAAACTTTGGAGGCGTGCTATTTTCAAAACTGTACAGTTGGCGATACTTATGGTAATCTTTAGATTTATTATCAATTTTTCTACGTATATTTTTGCACATACTTTTGTAGCCTCGCTAATATTTCTATTGTTCCTAGTGTAAGATTCATTTATGTCATAATTGCTGAAACTTGACTAATTGAATGATTTAAATACACCGAGAGTTGATTGTATTTCCAAATGAAATAATAAGAAATTTAATTAATTACTGTTCCATATCACTCAGTCACTCTGTAGCCACCCCGCACGCAAACTCGAGACATTTGACAAGATTCATTTCCAAGACTCTATGATTTACTACGCACGAGCGTAAATACTAACGCGCGCATTTAGTATAATTAGTTCCACGGTATACAGATTTCATCCACCGCTAATTCACGATTCCCTTGGAAATCGCAGTTGCCTCGACAATAGAATGATCCACGGTTAAACTTCCTCAAGCTCCCCCATAAATTTGATCACTTCATAACTGTCGCGGATCTCTCCGCGAAAGAAAGTAATGAACTGTGATACCCTAAATCCTCCCATAATACAGCGCAGCGCTTAACATTCACGTTACCCTCGATTACACGCGAATTCCACCCCAGCGTATTAGCGTTCCTATTCCCGAAGGCCGACGGCGGGTCACGCGCGACCCAACGGCGACCATCGTCGCACGTCGAGGGGGACGTCCGCGTGTTCCCGCCACGAGAACGCGGCGGAATTATCGCTTTCCGATCGCCGATACCGGCCCGCGTTATATTCGAGGGAGAGCGCGCTGCAATTTGCGTATTTTTAATCAGTTATTATGTCGACCGGTGGACAGAGGTCGGCGCGCATTTCAAGTTTTGTTTGCAATTTCCGGCGAGTTCCGGCGCTGTGTGACGCAGTTGCGACCCGCACACGGTCGATCGCCAGAGCGCGCACGTTCCGCTCGTCCGTATTCGAGAGCACCGCGGCGGCGTTTGCCTACGTGCCCCCCCCCCCTGTTGTTGCGCGCCGGCCGGCATTTAATTTTGACGCATTTCGGGAAAAATGCATTGGTCGTTGACCGGGGACCGTGTAAACGTCGCGTAATCCGCGGGATTCGCTCGATATCTCGGTAATTGGACGCGCCGTGGAATCCAAGAACGGCTGCCGGAATTTCGCTCGCAACTGTTCCGGCGTCGACGTTAATTCCTTTCGATCTCGAGCCGAAGTCGACATTTTATCGCGATGGAATCGCGCCGTATCAATCGTCGAAGCGTTCGACGGCTGTATTTTTTTTTTTTGGCGGCAATGCGAAATAAGTCAAAATTGTCAGGTGTGAGAAAACACATTTAGTACAGTGTTTGACTTTAGCTAGAAAGTTTAACTCGAAATTTTATGTACTCCCGTATACCATAAATATATAAAAAATCGTTTTTAGATCTACGATTTTCGATCAAATATTTCTAATAAAATCCGATAATCGCGTCAGAGATTATTCCTCGAAAAAAGAATGGTAAGCTCTTTTCTCAGCATAGTCATTAAACATTTCCCAGAGATTTCAATCGGCAAAAATACAGTTTGCGAAATCATATATTTCATATGTATCGAGTTATAACTGCGAACGTGACGGCAGTAAAGCCATTAGGATCGGTTTGCAATGGAACGCTGCCGCGACTTTGTTATTGTCAACCGAAACTTGTGTAACGAGACTGTCTATCGCAGGAGCATTTCACGATACACACGCGTGTTCCTATTGTTTAACACAATAACGACCGCTAATGCCGACCGCTAATGCCACTACGGCGTTATGTGAATTCCAGCGATTAGAGGCCGCTGATGGTACAATGGTGTCAATTGTTTTATCTCCGCATCGCAACATTCTACGGGTAATTCTCTGTTATCTAACCGCTGCCACGTGCTAGATTTATTTAATATTCCTATCTTCACGGTAATACAGATAATGGTTTTTATCGTGCGTGGCAAAAAAGCAGCAGAAATTGCTAGTTTATGATGGGGAACCACTTTCACCGGCGGCCATATGTTATAGTTTCGTAGATAGAATGTTTTCCGGGTAATTAGTGTGTAAATTAATGGGAAACGTGATGATACTCGTTCGGCTAGCTACTTTATGTTCCGCGAGATTTGGTGGTGGAAAATATGGATAGAAACATAGCATTGTGTCACGCGATTCGGTTGCCTAGAACACATGATTCCGTACACGTATTAACCCTTTGCAGTCGAGTGGTGACTCCGGGGCACCACTAAAATTTTCTCTGTCACGTTCCAAAATAATCTTCGTATTACCAAAGTTCGTATATAAAAAACTGTTAAGAGCGGAACTGTTGGTATGAATCACAAGAATGAATTACATATGCATAAAGTGCACTTTGTCACATCTAATGGAGACACTGTAAGTCAGAAAAATTATTTTAGATTTCCATTTAAAACGGCTTCGAGTGCAAAGGGTTAATATTGCTGAGATTAGCGAGCGACTGACGCTTTGTCCAAATAAAATTCAGAGTTGAAAGGACAATAATATTGTGTACATTAGTATACACTTTATTATAATTAATGATGAGTGTGTATTATACACTCCGACGTTTCTTACAAAATGTTTTTGAATCCTGTTTCTATATCATCAATTTAAAAAATTTACGACGTGCCTAAGCTAGTGTCTCGTGTTCCACAACTTTGTTCAGAAATTACGAAAGAAAATGATTCGAATTACACATGGTGGCATAACTTCGTTTCTCGGATCAAAGAATATTTTGCGACGCACCCCAACATCAAAATATTACAACAAACGAGAAATCAGAATTCCAGTCAGACAATCATCGTCGCGTCTCTGGGCCCAGATCCGGCTTACGCGGCAGTACTCGAAAAATCGAACTCGTCTCATCGAGGCCTCGTCCCCTCGAAACTCTTCGGACACCGAGGACAAAGCAGTACATATAGCGTCTCGCGGAGATCGAATCTAAAGAACAGCGAGGAGGAAATTGCATCAAGTATACCTGGGAGATTCCTTGCCCTCCTGCTGTCCAGTCGCCATATCGCTCCAAGCTGGGTGATCTCGGCAACCCTGGACACGGTAAACTTCACTATACTCTCACAACACTTTCTCACAGGTCTTCTAGAACGACTGTTCAGCAGGCATCGATCACGAGCGACGTAATAAACCATCGAACAAGTGGCGAGGATAGTAGATTATGGAAGGAAGCATCGCCGGAAGGAAAAAAAGTATACGTCAACGAGGTTGAACGAAGGTGGAAACCACGCGCCGGTCGAACGACCCGGCGAATCGGAGCCAAGCGGGCAACTTCTCCGCGAGAAGCATCGCTCGGGTTCAGAGTGCGCGACTAATGCGCTAATAAACCCTTAATGGGGCGAACCGATTAAAACGAGGAAGCACGTTCCGCGGGACACGTGCGAGGAAGCCGTATAGCGTGGCGCCGGCCGGCAGCTCGGACGCACGAACCAGCGATTTATCGCGATTTATTCCGGCGCGATAACCGCGAACGCATGTCCCGCGTATTGAATACCGGGCCGCACGGAACAACCCCGGCAAAAATTCCGCCGGGAGGTGGCCGCGCGCGACAAGTTTATCGTACTCTGTTTGCTTCTGCGGCCACCGACGCGCACAGTTTGTCCGGTTAATTTTCCATCGTCGCTCGAGTCAACAGCTTGGTCTCGAGTCCGTCGTCGACTCGCTGCTCTTTCCGGCGATTGCAGCGTGCCACCTCCACACTTGGTCACGCGTTTTCGCAGTTTCTTTCGATCTGTCCTGCGTGGGAACTTGGCAGCTTCGTTTCCTATGTCAGACGGTGGTAGCCGACGATCGAGGCCGCGGTGTTTTCTGAGGAGAACGTGCGTCGACGCGCACTACATAGGACTGCGCGGGTTCGAAGAGAGGAACGTGCGAGTGTGACGGCGCACGCCGCGCTACTGACGACGCCTGGCGTCGCGCCGCCACGCCGTCAGCCGGCCGAAACGCGGTGGCGAGCGGTCGCGCACGCGCCACCGGCCCGGTTTGTGGACACTTTTCCGGCCGAAGATCGGAAACCGCCTTCACACAGATCCAAAAACAACCGTGACAAATATTTGCCGTGCCTTTGTACCCGTGCTTCGATGGAAATCCCATTTTCCGGAGCCCGGCGCAAGTCGGCGGACGCTGCGCGCCGACCGATAGCTTCGAGCCATGCTCGCGGATTCGTCTGATCCGTTTCTAGCCATTTGTTGCGTTTCCGCGTACCGTGGGCGGACAAGTATCCTTACGTATAACGATAAATACACAAATATCCACGACATAATTAACTTTATCTCTATCAAACAAGACATGCCTTTTTATTGAAAAGGAAACAAGTTTTTTAATTAAAACGTATACAAAATAAAAGAATAAACTTTTTTATTAAAATATGAATCATCTAACCGATATGAGATTCACCAAGTAAATTGAATATTTTTGCAAATATAATGACGACCACGTCACAGTAAACAGTCAAAAAATTTGAGAGAATTCGTTGCAAATGTTCTGAATGAATAAAAAAATATATTAATCCTTATCTTCATTACGTATTAGAATATATTAATATTAGTATACGAAACGAACATATATGAAAGAATTATGTAAAAGAATTCCTGGGTGCATGAGCAAAAAGATTCACTCGACGGTGTTCCCCATAGCTGCCTCCACAGCTCAGCAATAGCAAGTCAACTGTAAGAAAGATAACATCAACAGTTAACTGTGTAAATGAACTGTAGAGGTAGAATAAACTCTGTTCTAGTTGAATAAACTCTGTAATGGTAAAATAAAGCGTATCAAAGCGGAGTTAATACTGTTCTAACAGAGCGAACCCCGTCGCGGTAGAATAAATTCGCAGACATAGACTCGCGTCATCCTCGGTGAACGTCTCGATAGTGAGGTAATGAGAGCGCGGAAGGCTTCGAACGAAGAAAAAGCATCGCTACTTCTCGATGTTCAGGCCGGCAACCGGCAGCAGGAGGGATCGCGTCTAAACAAATTTCCCGTGATCTCTCTTACTAATTAGCCAGGAACTCGAGCGCTCCTCCGTCCGGAGGAAAAAAGTGCGCACGGTTATTTGCATTTATAATGACGGAGCGTCCTGGAGAGGAGGAGGAGGAGGAGGAGGAGGATCGAGAGGGCGCGGAAGGGACACGGCTCGAGAAGCGGAGAGACAGCTGGCCGCGCCTCGAGCCTTCCGAGTGGAGACATCCGGTCCTGACGAGGCCGAAACTCGTCAAAATACACAAATCTCTCGCACGTCCCACCCTCGGTTTCGGGACGGGTAACGCGTCCTCCCGTGGGACGGCTCCTCGCTAACTGCGCCGGAGGGTTTGCTCTCTTTCCGTCGCGTCGCCGAGATTCACGGCCGGGAATGGAAATGTTCCTCTCGATCAACATCAACTTCTTCGGAAAAATAACACGGGTAATTAGAGCCAGCTCCGTCTGTCCTCGGTTCCCGGCGCCGAGCGGCGGCGGCGGAGCGGCGGCGGAGCGACGCGCGGTAGCCGAGCGGACTTTCAATTTAACTTGGACGATGGCGCCACGATATTATATAAATACGTGCGACAGGGATGAAGTTATTAGACCGTAACGAAAGTTTCGACTAGAACGTCCCTTAATTTCCTCGGAATTTTACGAGTCCGTCCGGCGAGAGCCGATGTAATCTTGCTTGGTCCGGGAGTTCCTTCTGTCTCCCCGCGAATTATCCGGCTGGTTAAATTCCATCGACTTTCGGGGGCCAAGATAATTAAATCGCTCGCTAGCATGCGTCACATGCTCATTACATCGAGATTCTCGCCGGGAACCGAACCGGTTACCCGTTTCCCAATAATTATGGAACTTCGTTCTGCGTCGCTGTCGTCGTATCCTTTGAAAATGAAATTTCCTGATCGAGATCAATCTCACGGCCGGCACTCGCGATAATTTGCTTTGGCCGCGGGACAGCCGTTCGAATGAAATGGAAGCAGTACCCGGAAATTGCCGGATTTTTGCCGTTCCTTGGCCGGCTCTCGTTTGCCCTTTTCGGTAGCAAAGGAAATCGAAGAACACTGGACAAGACCTCACTGTAATTCACAGCTTCTCGAAATTACTAAAAATGGAGAAATATACTACGTAAAAATAGCAAACATAATTTTTAACTGACATGTAAGCTACATATTCAATCATCAAAATTGATTTTTTTTCCTACAAAATATAAGTATAAATATAACTTTTTCAAACTGAATTTAATGATTTTTCGGGAATTGTATGATTAAAATACTTTTTCTTTTTTAATTTTTCTATTATTTATTATAACAAAGGGGATGAAATAATTACATTTTATCGTAATTGGAATTCCTCGTGAAAGTACGAAATTCTGTCGAATTTTAATGTATGTTCAAATTCCAATTATTCTCGTCACACGCTACATTTTTGAGGGTGGTATTCACCCCTTTAATTATCGCCGATGTAGAAAAGAAGTGCCGCATAGTTTTTCAAGTAGCACACACGTGTAAAAATAAAAAAATATCAAAAGGGCACACTTACTTACTACAGTACAATGGAGCCTACTTACATAGAAAAAAAATTGCTTCGATACACCGACTGCGAAACAATATTTATTAAAACGCTCACTACAGCGTCCATAAAATCGGCAAGAGATTTTCCAGCATCGCTAAACCTTTGTCTAGCGTGCCCGTCGTTATCTATTGAAGCCGAAATTTCCTGATGATGTACATCAATCTCGCGTGCATCGCGCCGACACGGCATCGTCGCGAGGCGGCTTTCGGTTTCAGCCGCGAGACGAAACAAAAGGCGACACCTGCGCGGCGATATCGTTCCCAGCAACAAAAGACGCCGGTTATTAAGTATCCCCGGATCATTACGGAGAGAAAGCGTATGATTGTTCGCGGAGCTGGCGAAGTGCTCTTTAGCAGCGGCGGAGAGTGTCCGAGCTTTTCTTCGGGCCTTAACGATCTCCAAGCGCCCGGATTCCCGCCGGGCCGATAAAGCAGCGGGGGCGTAATCGTAAGAATCAATTCAACGGCGTGTTGCGCGGCTCCGAACCATTTCCGGGCCTGGCTGCCGCCGCGAAACGCAATTGCACGGTGCAACTTGTGCACCATAACATCGTCCTCCGACGTATGAATCACAGTTTTATCATTTTCCATGATATCCTCGATGCTTTCCTATCTTAACAAACACTGTTTCGGCGCGAGCGAAAATAGAAGTTGCTCTGAGGCAACTTAATTGAAAGATGCTTTCGGTTATCGCTCGACTTCGCGTTGAGAAATTAATCGCAAGTGAATGTTTAAATAAATCAGTCAAGTTACAATAAATCACTTTAATATTAATGTTGGACTAGCGAAGTAATGTTCCGAGTGACAGCGGTTCCGCGTTGTATAGTTGTAGTTGATTGAATCTGTCTTTTTATTTTTGTCAGACCTTTTATACCAATTTGGTGGCCCAAGAGCGCACCAATCAGTGCTTAGCATTATTTTAGAATTTTTACTATGTCCAATCGACAAAGGGTCGCATGGACGCGCCTACGTTCTGGGGTTTTCTCGGAGTTTGCATGAGCGTCGGCGTACCGCGTCGTTCGTCAGGTACATTTTACCTGACATACGAATACTTTGTTACGCCGTAACAAACACTAAACCTAGAAACCGAAATTAACCTGTTCATTGTAGACAAAAATCGAAGGGGTTAATTTCCTGTGCAATAATCGAAAAACTTTTAAAAATTTTCTTTCCAGGGAAATGTCTTTTTAGATTATAACGACTACGAATATTCACCGTAACTTGTTACTCGTATATGAACCTGTTCATCCCCCCGTGTTCGTAAAATGTGGCTAAATAACTCCTCGCGGATTTGACACACTTAAACAAGAAAAAGAAGGAAAAACTTCGCGCCGAGCGACAACGCGACGTGCCGGGTCGTCGGGCTTCGTTCCAGCCGGGGGCCCGGCTGCAGCCGGAGATTTATGCGCGAGCCTCCGGAAAACCGAGCGCGCGACGCATCCGATGCACTGCCTCGTGCGACTTCATCGTCGAAATTTCGGTGCCGCCCGAGCGCCGGAGGAACGAGTTCGCCGGGGATATTTACGAGGACGCGGTGGTCGCTGATTTCACGTAATATCGGCTAACGACCCGCGTAAAACTGCGATAACACCCGCGGCGTGGCGCGCGCGCGCGCGCGCGCGCGAGCCCGTAAACGATCCCGGGACCGGGTCCCGTGAAATTGGCTGGATGAGGAAGCGGCCGCGATAGAGCGACGCGGATTGATGATCGGACCGCGAAAATCATAGAGACCTTCAGATTTTCATGGCTCGGCGCCGTGACCGCCTATAAAGTCCGGTAATGGATATGATCGCGTTGACGAACGACTCGTTGAACGCGGGACGCCGTTCCGGTTCGACTTAGCGATTATGGCTGCGACGCGCGGCCGCTGAAATCGTGTTCATGAAATACGCTGGCACGTGTTAGGCTTCTGGTGTTAGAAACATGCTGTGTGCGAGTTGCGACAATATTTGGTCGACTTAAATGAGGTTAACATTGTTGAAGTTGAGCATTGAAAGCGGCTGTTTTATATTAGTTTATAAAAACAACACGAAGACATTTATTCTGTTCCTTAAACGAGAGTTATTATAATATTTATTGCATGTGATATTGAATAAACATCTCATAAGTGTATCTTTACAATCAGGATAATCATGATTTAAAATTTAGCGTCCCGTCTTTTCGACGCGTTCCGCGAA
This sequence comes from Augochlora pura, assembly GCF_028453695.1. Taxonomy (NCBI): domain Eukaryota; kingdom Metazoa; phylum Arthropoda; class Insecta; order Hymenoptera; family Halictidae; genus Augochlora; species Augochlora pura. Next base: position 10,694,058 of record NC_135773.1, on the reverse strand, counting down.
CGTAGCGTTAAATTGCCACGAACTGCCTCTCCGTCAACAAAAGCGACAGACCTAAAAACTTGAACTTTGTCTTGCAAACTTCAACAAGACAAAAACTTGAAGTTCCTTGATCTGACTTCGTAGACTTTCCAGCGAATCTACAAAACTTTCTCTAAGTGATCTTCGATCAGCTGAACTGTCAGATCCAACTTAGCCGTTGATCGGTGCTTCCGAAAAAGAACAGAGGCGGTTGACCGGCAGTGACGGTGTCTTTCTAACCACGCAACAAGTCAAGAAACGCGACGGTTGGTTATTTAAATAACGAAAGCCGGGCGATTGGGAATTTCCGTGGTAAACGATGGGTCAAGCATCCGTGGAGGCGCCGTCAATTAGAAGCCGCTGGTAGCCGAGTAATATATCCGGAAGCGGCGGTCTGGCCACAGGTAGATGCACACGAACCCCTTCTCGCACACCTGTGTACAGGCGTCCATGTGCGGCGAGGGGTGTCTCGGCGAGATACAAATTCTGGATGCGCCTTGCGCGTATGGAAATTAGACCTTTCATCGAGCATCGCGCGAGCGGGGCACATCGATCGAAGCGCGTCCCTGCCCGGAGGATACAGACGAATGCAGACACGGCCGGGCTCGGGGAATAATATATACGATGGAATATCGACGCAGACGGGACACCGTTTGCAGCGCGGGGCACACACTGCCCCACTTTGTGCGTCGCCCCGTAAAAATTAACAATTCATCCGATCCTGCGGCCGGCACAATGGCCGGCCGAAATATTGAAAGACCGACCCCCAATCGGGGCAACTCAATGCCGAATTGCTTCCTTCTGTGGGATTGCGTTGCGGCTCGAGGAAACCCCGCGCGGAACTGCGCGGCGGCGGAGGAGGGAAACGACAGATAACGCGGCCACGACTGCAGGGAATTCACCGATATATCGGAAGAGTTATCACCGGTGATTAAAATGTGGCGGACCGAAATTGGAAGCGAGATCTTCCCGTGGACCGGCTCGCCCAGGCTTTTAATCGACTGCGGTGTTATCCGCGAATCGTCGCCCTGAACTGTGCCCCCCCACCTGGTTCGAGGCTACAACGTGCGAAGAACGCAACACTTCCCTAAGTAGACCGCAGATATTTGTGCCCATAATTATGAAAGTGGTATCTAAGTCATATATTTCTTGTTTCGAGATACTTAATAAATTCCATTTGTATAAATTAAAATATATTTTTACATTATGCGATCTTTTTATTTAGAATTTTATTAGTCTTGAATAATGGAAATTTATTATGAGTATGAAATTTTGTGTGAATTTCATACGAAAATGTTGCTTCCAAAGTTTGAATTGACTTAGACCATTTTCAAAATTAACTGAATGTACTATAGATGACTTGAAACAATAAAGAACTACGAGTTTTATTTGAAACAATAACTTTAATGAAATGATTCGTGCACATTTATTAGTGATTCTCAAAAAGTGAAGCATTTCTATGCTTTTATGTTTTTTTTATGCAAAGATAATTTTTATATAATGAAGAATTAGATTTCGAAAATTATTAGAAGTATAACTGTTGTTGTATAAAAAATGGAAATGCTGTATGTCAGAAAAGTTATTATAGAATCACAGTTAAAATGGCTTCGTGTGCAAAGAGTTAATTAGACGAGCCACGATTTCTTTGCATTCTAATCGGATTCACCAGTCCTACATGGCACGCGTTTTTCTGCAAATTCTCATTGATAGATAACATCACGATAGTACAATAGAATAAAATACAAGAAAATTGTTCCAAATATCGCATTTCCATGAATGCATAATTATCTTAGCAACGCGACTATAAGAGAAAGGATAACAATACAGGTTTCTCGACCGCAAACTTGTTAGCACGTAGTACTTGCAAGCGTAACATAATCTAACAATAGGCCCGCGTGCCGGTTGGGGTTGGATTAGTCCAAATAAAGAAGGCAGAGAAGAGGCGGTCGAACAAATGTTCCACGAGGCAAACGTTCCGTTCTCGTGCGTAGGCTTCTTCCGGACAATTAAAGCCCATTGTATATCGAGGACCGGAAGTGGCATCGGCTCGACTGCTCATCTCCCGACTCATCTCGCACACGTCCATAGAAAATGTCAAATATAAAGGGGCGGCGGTCGGTTGAAAATCCAGCCCTCCGGGGTCGGTTCCCCCTAAACCGGCTATTAATAATTACATTCCGGTCGTGGTTAATTAGCCGCGCGGCGTCGAAGAATCGAAGGGCAAATTCGCCACCAATTAACGCGAAAAAATGGGGACAATCGTGTCGGCTGGGATGCTGGCTCGATTTTAATACCCCTCGGCCAGCTCTACCACCTCCGGGGGTCTACGCTTTCACCCCTCTCTCTCTCTCTCTCTCTCATTAACGATAAATTCTTTTCCCGGCGTTGACAGACGATTCGATCGGTCGAGTCGTTAAATCTCGCTGGGGACCGAGAGGAAGCCGCGCGCGCGTCGGACCGGGCTCGAGACCGGCTACGAAAGGTTCGTTGAGCATAATCACCGATTAGGGGGGCGGGGGGGGAGTTTAACACGATTTGACAATCCCCGGACCCGCCGTCGTAAAAACGGATACACCGTCGTATATTAGCGTGCCGCCGCGCGACACTCAAAGATTATTGCAGGGTGCATAATTCAGTCGACGCCCTCTCCCCTCGCTTTTGGGAACGCTTCCAGGATCCGGGCGCGAGCGGCGTCTATTCACCGAAAGCTTCGCATCGGCACGCCTCGTTTCACCTCGAAGACACTTTTATGCGTGGCGCACAACCGACGCATCGAATTATGGAAATGGATGCTACGAAATGTGACTCCTTGTTTCCTGACATCCGCGAACACTCCTAGCCCGTCCTTCGATCGAACGCACTTGTCACAGAAATTCTCTTAGTTCCATCAATGCGAAACTTGCAGAGCTGGCCAAAACGCCGGTTTTACGAATTATATTTCCACCACACGCTGTCATGCTTTTTGTACTAAACACAGTTTTCGTACCGGGTCAATCTTCAAACAACTGTCACTCAAAAAGTAGCAGTACTATTGGGACCCAAAAAATTGGGAATATAATTTGGACATTCTAGAACACCGTTTCCGTCACCATAACTCGATATCTCACTTTCAACTATATTGAATTAATTGTTCATTATATTCTCCTCGTGATAGTGTCACTTTTTAAACCAAGTACAAGTTAGAATAAAAATTGTTTTGTTTAAATTACTTATTGTAAACGGTCACTGTTGCTATATCAATTAAACACAACTATCGTGGTTCCTTCGATATTCAGTGCATTATCAATTTAAAAATTGTAAGTCATCGATATCTTGTTAAGTTATCTTATAATATAAAAATTTACTGCGTAGACAATTTCGCTATCTTGAAGTCAGTGTACATCGTGTCCACCCAGTTATTATAAAGGGAGAAATAAAGAGAGAGATCCTTAACTGTGGACAACGTCGGTATAAAGCCATTTATTTTTTGGTAGATGATAGAAATAATAGATGATCCGATAACTCTAATAAAAGGATCTCCAAATTGGCCCATTATTCATTACATTGACTGGGTCACCAGACTGTTCCTAATGTTATTCAAAAATTGATAATCCCGCGAATCGAATGTCTCTCGCGCGGTTATTGTTGGAACAAAGATGTTCGGAAGACATCGCCAAATGACAATCGTAGCAGCAAATTATACTAACTAATCAGTTCCCAATGAACATTTATAACTCAAGTATAATAAGTGAACTGCGAATCTTTATGCACTTATGATAAAAATAAATAAGTCAAGTATGCAATAACCCAAACTTTAAACGAACTTAGAGACACTGTTATATACTTTTCAATCTGTTCAAATTAATAAAACTAGATATAAACCTCTGTGCAATACAAACTTTTTACAATTAACGCAGAAAATTTTCATTCAGCATAAAGATCTGCAATTCTAATAATGGAAGCTCAACCTGTCCGCATAACGTATCTAAACGGAGCATTGCCGTCTCCGCAATTATCGACAACCTTTCACCAAAGTTTATAGTTCACGGACAAGACTGATATCGCGATCATCATTAGCTTTTACACGCGTCTCGGTCGACGAGACAAATGGAAAGAGCAGAGCATCGTTTGGCACCGTTAAGTCGCGGACAGCGGACAGGGCCAGCGAACACATTTGGCCGCCGTAAAAATCTTCCTCTTACGAGTACCACCAACCCGGTGGTTACTACCGTTATTTTAAACCGCCCTCCACTTGTTCCCGTCCTCTTCACAGAAAAAGGATTGCGCCATTTTGAAAGCCCGTTCGCTCGTTTGCGAGACTAAATATTAAGGGTGAACGGGTACGCGACATTTCAGGTTCGGGGGTCGAAAGTTTCCGACACTCGGGTACACGAAAATTTCGAACACATTCTGCATCTTCTCTTCTAATGCTGCTTCTTTCTCTCTATTGCTACTTTTCGTTCCCGTTCACTCCCCTAATTGATATCGGCACCTAAATCTCAACGACCGATATCGTATAAATCGAGTTTGGTTAAGTTCAACAAAACGTGAAAGGAAAAGTAGCAACGATCGCGATAAATCTTGACTTTCTACTGTCAATTAACCACGGTAAATAACCAGTTTCGATCGCGGGTCATAATTACTGAAACGCGCTTGTTGGTTTTAATTAGCCAATAAACATGACACGATGTAGTTCTCGATAAGATTGATTTACTTATATCAAATTCGGAATTTGTCCGCTAATGACACGCGCGTCCAGCCACCGCGCGAACAAGGAAATAATTATTATTTTACGTAAGAGCCAACGATTAAAATACCTGGGAAACCTGAATGCTTCCTAACGGGTTAACGAATATATTAACAGGCACGCATGCCGACACCGGCGGATGAGTTCATTTCGGAAAACAATTATCTGCGCGGAGGATCTCTGAAACGTGACGGCGCAACTAAAATCAGGGCCGACGAAAATGCAATCCGAGCGACTCCGTTTCGCCCACGGGATCGGTGCACCCGTTGGTCCCGCGTCTCGCCGGAAGTGGCAGTAAAGCATCCTCTGTTCGAAAGCGGTCTAAGATTTCCGTTGATTAAAATCTTACGGGTGGCGTTGTTGATAGCGCGGCCTCGAGTGCTCGAAAGCGCATCTCTCTCGCGCGCGCGCGCTCGTCCGATGCGTTTCAACCGCGTTATCTGCGGACCGGCTATAACCCGGTCCAGAGCGCGATAAGGGAGCACTGGCGAGTATAACTTTGTTTTCACGAGCGAAACTTCACCCCCGTTGTCCGTGGACAGAGTCGCGGCGATTATTTTTGGCGTAAGGGGCTACGCCGTGGCCCGCTTTGCGAAAACATCCTGCTTTCGCGGAAACACGACGCTCGAGTCTTCGGCGGCCGCTTTAAACACGCGCCGACCGAAAGCGTCCCGCGGATCGGCTCGAAACTGATTCTGGATGCGGACCTGCGATTTAGACGGCTTGATTTACGAGTGGCAACATGATGCCTGAACAAATTGCAGTAGATTATCCGACTCTCTTTTAACCTCTTTGCACTGCGATTCCTTTCAAGCTGCGTCGATTAGCATTTTATTCTTAATATTTTCCTTAACCCCTTGATGTACCATTTTCTTCGCAGTTACTGCGATTAGGAATCTTTCAATTCTTATCATATTTTAGAAGGGAGAGAGCATTAATGTTTATTCCGTGCTTGAATGCTTAAATATTAATGACAAGGGATTAGATTCTTATGCCAATCTTAAACGATAGAATAATATCCATACTTAATAATTCATTATTGTAATTTTCATTACGTGTTGGACTCGCCAAAGTATGCTAAGGGGTTAATGAGGACAGACAATTTTCGTTTCTTTTATTATCTTCGTGCACATTCGTTTCTAGACTTTGATAACAGAAGAATTTTTTTTTATTTCGTTATAGTGGAAATTAATAATATTAATATTTATTAGATATACTATAAACTTCAGAGATTTCTTCGTGGGAAATGATTCAATAAATTACATTATTAGAGCAAGTTTTATAATCACAACTTAACAGAATCTGAATGCATTATATTGTTACGTGGACGCCCGCGCAATCGCGGCATGTTAAATAATAACGGCACGACTTTAATAACAACAGAACTCTTTATTCGGAAAAGGGGGAACTCAATATACGACCGTTTGCCACGACGTCTCTCGCAAGTCTGAGTCGTTCTTGTTAAATCGTTGCTTAGGAGATATTTACCAAGCAACGATGCCACAAGGAACTCTCGATATCTCGATATCAAAAGATATCGATCCATATTCGTAACAATATGTTTTTGCTCGTATGAGTCAATGCACACCAGTCACCATTACTCTCCAGTAGGTTTAGTAGTAATTACAGAATCGTGAAATTATACTTAAACGTTACATCATCTACAATGCGTTAATCTAAACTATTACACCATCAAAATGTTTTACATGATTATATTGCACGCTTTATGAATATTCATCGATCCTTCCGTATTATCCGGGCTTTCTGTTATCCGAGCTAGTCTCCAGCCACATCGATCCGCGTTTTCTCTTGTCTCGAAACTCTACCGTATTGAAACCACGTATTTATTGTCTACATGACAATGTGGCTTACCGTATTGACAGATTATTGCGTCGTTTATTCGATGCCACGAATATTTTGTCGAAAATATTCGTTTCGCATTGTCAGTAATTTCCGTAGAATTTCAAGAAGATAATCATCGAGGACAATAGCGGCGCCACACAGAGAGGGGTATACTTTACACGCGTAACTACCTGGCAGGATTTTAATTAATTATACCAGATGTAACTATAGAGAAAAACAAAAACGACACTCCGCACCACGCGTGAACACAGCACGCGAAGAGGATTCTCCCTCTCGACAGAGGAAAACCTATCCAGCTCAAAGACGCAGCAGATACAAAGCAGACAACGTACAATGGTGCACAAAAGCGCTTCAGCAGGAAGATGAAGTTTATGCGATTTCATTCCGTTCGCCCCTAGCTAGCACTTCTGTGCAAACAATCTCGTGTAATTAAATGTTCCTCTAAATAGGATGGAATCGAAGTTTCGAGTACGCTCGCGAACGCTATAGAATCGATGGAACCCCGGTTGTGTTCGATAGACGTGAGAATCATTTAACCAGAACACGTGAGCGGATTTTTCATTCCGCAACCACTAAACTCGCGAAATAGTGGAGCTATGCTTCCGGTTACTACGGGTTAACCAATTGCCGCGCCTGCCATTTATTTTCGAGCATAATTAACTTTACATTACATTCTTTTATTCTGATTATTTTTTCATTTCTGCATTCCTTCCTTTTTAATTATATTTTAATTTCTTGCATTAATTCTTATTATTTATTTCTCATTCTTGTATTCCCTAATTTTGTTTATTTTGTAATAAAAAGATTTAATACTTCTGATTCGATGAATATAAAATTGATTAAATCAAAAAACAAAGCAAAGGTACAGTAGTTGATCACTATTCAAGAAACCGATTTTATTACCCTAACCCTATTCTTACGATTTTTCTAAGAAGTCAAAACGGACCGCTTGAAAATCGTGGTTTTCTTATCGCGTGAAGCATCCCGCGAGTCCTCAGACGAGAGAAAAATCGATTCTGAAAATCCGATAGCAGTCTCGGCGCAATTTAGACGCTCGCCGGGGTCGCACCTCGTGAAAATATAAAGCGCCGTTACGGCCCCGGCATCGTCGCGGTAAACCGTCAGGAAATTATTCGAAGCGGCCTCAGACGCCCGCCGATCGATCCTCGTTCAGCGGGGCGCTGGATAAAAAAAGCGGAGAAACAAAAAAAAAAAAGGAAACAAGAGAAAAGAAGACGAAGAACGAAGAGGCGGAAGAAGAAGAGAGAAGAAGGAGAAACGAACGGGCCGCGAACCCGGCTAATCCCGCGGGATAAGGCTCTCCCCATTGCATTAACATAGTCCCCGGGATGATCCCGCCTCGTTTGCAGGATACTCTAAAGAACGAGCTGATAAGGACCGACCGATCTCCGTGCCAAGGGCTGTGGACCGAAGCTCGATGCCAAAGAGGAGGGTAATTGTATTTGCATAGATTCGAGATCGGCTTTGCTTCGCGGATTAACGCGTCGTTTGACTGCAGTTAGTGATTAACAATAGTTACACCGGTGAGTTACCGCTCGGCGGGGGAGGGACTTACGCGACTCGTAACCCTGTCCGACGACAAAAGAACTGCCGCCGGGAGCGGCGGCCGGCGGGTAATTTAACGAACGGTCCGCCGTTTCGGCGATAAGTAGACGCGGTCGAGAGGAGTGCTTTCCTTTTTTCGGAATCAGCATCGTGCCCGCGCCGCTTTCGGAGGGATTTGCCGCGTCGGGAAGAGGGTAAGCGAAGACTCTACTTCTTCTCCTCCGGCTTCTTCTTCCTCCTCCTTCTTTTTTCTTTTTTTTTTTTTATCTCCGCCGGTTCCCCTCACGGCTCGGCAAGTGTGTCGAGCAAGAACTCAAGGAGGTACTTTCGCGAGCGGGATTCGGCAAGTTTATAAAATAGCGCGAGGGATATAGCGGCGGGGCTTGCGAAGCAGGGAAAGATTTCACGACCCTTAATCTGCCTTGGATCTCCCGGAGTTCCGCGCGCTGTCATTTCCTACTGGCACCCTATTGTCTTTAGGCTTATCTCCTCGAGATCGTCCCCGAAAACGTTTCCATCCCCGGCGCGGATCCATCGGGATTGCTGGACTCGGTTTCGCGAGCGAAGATGCCGCTCGAAGTGCTTCGCTATTTGTTGCTTCGAATTGCCGCAACTGTTTCGCTTTCGCCAGCTGTGTCCTACTCGTCACTGGGCGTGTTCTACTTCCCCCGGAATTATTGTCCTCGCTCGAAAAAATTTCGTAACATTATTTGTTACCCCTCTACCTGTCAAGATTACTATTAAATCACCGATATGAAGTTTAACATATAAGTGGATCAGGATCATAACGATGCATGTTACATTCACGAAAATGTTGTAAACTGGTTTTAAAATGTAATACATGTATGCCAAAAGAATTAGAAAGACAACTGACATTGATTTGATCAGTAAATATATACGCATGTTACCAAATAATAGAACTCCCCGTTTCTTACAACGAGAAATTTACGTATCATGATAATAACAGAAAACGTATTCAATTTTTTATTAAAAAACCAACAAAAAAAGCAATAGAGAAATTAAAGATACAGCAATTGGTCAACTAACAATAAGTAACTACTTATTGGAAAGGTCGAGCTACGATCATTTTACGAATTAATGTCTCCGGTAGTGGTTCGATGCAAAAATGTTTGAAGTCTATCGAAACTGAGTGGACTCTACAGGGAGAGCAAAGTAGATAATCTTCTATTAGCAGTCTTCCGTCCCTTTTTCTGCCGCCATTTGCTTCGGAGCGTGCTCCAGGGAGCAATTTAACGCCCTCCCAAGGCTAAGAGCGCTTTTGTTGCCCACACCTGACGTGGACTCACAAATTACTCGCGAGACACTGAAATTGCAGTTTGTTAAACTATTTAAGTTCAACCCTGACTTCGTTGAAATCACATCTACTCCGGGCGATTTAGTAACATACAGTAAAACAGTCGTAGTAGAGATTGCTTTGTCGAAAGATTCGCAGTGAAATAGTTAAACTGCAGATCTTTATGAGAATTCTGATTTTTATACGTCATTTTACAAAATTTGGAATGAGAGAAAAATTAAAAAATTCAATTAAAAAATTAGTCGGTGCAACACGAAAGTAAAAATGTTATTAAAGCGTCTTTATGTAATTGTCTTCTTGCATTTTAGAAATCCGTACAAGTAAAAAATTAATGAATGAACATACACAGAACACGAAGACACGGTGCCCTTGCTGTCATTTTCCATGGTGTCAAGGCATTCCTCTTGCCAGAGCAATCTTTATCTACGGCCGGTTCAGACATCGTCCTAGAAAAGGTCGCAAGCAGACGCAGCTTCGTTGCACTCGGTTTAGGCCAAATCAGTGCCCCGCAGGTCGATCTCTGCCAACTCTGGACGCAACCCGCCGGCGTAACCGCTATGCAGACAATCGGTAACGCTATTGCCGGCGATCTCCGCGATCGTCGCTCTCGACGATCTCCCTTCGACCTCGAGGAAAAAAAATGGACATTCATGAGAACCACGCGCGGAAGTAATTTCCATGACGAAGAGGAGTTTCCAGCGTAAAGTGGAGCGAAACAAGGGTCACTGAAGAGACGAGGGAGTGGCTTCGTTAGCACAGGTTCCCCCTTCTGTCCGTTCCGCCGAAGAGTGCTCGAGGAAAAGCCTTCGCCGATGACGATCGAATTTCGCTGCGCGAAAGTCCGTCCGGGAGATGTCGAGGAATCGACGCGCGCGCGAGACCATCGACGGGGAATCTTTTTCCCTTGTCTTCCGAGGCCAGAAATCTCGAGGAGGCCATCCTTCCGAATCCTTCGTTACGTTGCTACACCGACGTGCTCTCGGTGGCCCCCGAAAATCCCTTCCGAGGTCGGCTCAAGGAAAACGGTCCCTCGGCGAAACACTCGGAAGTCTGACCGTTCGATGGCCGGCTGTCCTGATGAAGCACCCTCTCCTGAGAAACGAGCTTTTTCAATGAACGCGAAACTTCCCCGAAAACCGGGCCTCGGAAATCCTGTTTCTTCTTTAAATATACCGACGTCGATTGTTTCCGGGGCAAACATTCCTGACGATCATCGAACACATTGGAATGGTGTTGCAAATGTTTCTGCGTTAGCATTAACCACTTGTAGTACTACAAGTACACTTGTAGATTTCTTTAATAGTTATGTTGATTATTATTAAGTCGCAGATTCCATTATAACAGAAATAAAATTTAACAAATTTTTCTTTTGCAGCTCGAAAATTTCAGGAAGGGTTTGCTGCGCTCTAGTTCCGTCATTTTGTAAAAGTTCTACGAGAAAATCGTAATTATTCTTCAAAACATATAGAATAAAGATCTTTAAACAGATTCTGCATTGCACTTACTATTAGGTTGGTGCATATGAAATGTCGGATTTTTAAGCGAGTATATAAAACTCCATATTTTTTTCAAAAGCTATTAATTTAATCAAAATGTGCCCCATTTGTTTCAGTACACTTTTCCCAGCGCGAGTTTAATTCATAGATGTCTGTCTTCAAGAAATTCTGATTTTTCGGATCAATAAACTATAGTATGGAATTTTTCAGACTGTCTCCATTTACATACTGTTTAGTCCACAAAAACTACGCATACGTCGTACAAAACAATTGCGAAATTAAATGAAGTAAAATATAAAATTTTATAAAATATAAATCTTTCGCCAAGCGACTTTCGCTATTTTAAACATTTAGGACAGTTTTTACGGGCTAAATAGTATATAGTATTCATACAGAATAAATAGTATACAGTATTCATATGCACCAATCTAATAAAATCCAGTTTATCGCATAAGATAGAAATACTATAAGCCAGAAGATTTATTTCGATTTATAGCGCTCGACGGGCGAGCATCGCTGTGGACGACGGGTATAGGAGCGCGCAGTATTTTGGGCGGATATATCCGCCAGCGGTCCGCAGCGGTAAACACGCTTGGGCGGATATATCCGCCAGCCGTCCGCTATGGGTCTCCAACGTCCGAGAGGTAGAGGGGAAGTTACGAAAATGCGGTAAAATGCAAGCGCAGAGCTGGTCAACATGCTTCGCGCGGTTTGTAATGGAACAGCCACGCGCCGAGGGCGAACCTACTGGCAACGTAGGAGAGCTGACGTCAGAGAAGAAAAACTCAAGTGTTTACGTTTTTCAAGCTAGGGTTCGTTCTATTTCTCTTAATCCCGACATTATTTATGACAGGTCGCTGTCACATTCCTCAGCCGAACAACGTATAATGGCAACATTGTCCTAAAACTGCTCAAAATCTGCCCGAGTTTCTACGGGCTAAATAGTATATAAACGAAGACACTCTGAAATATTCCATATCAGAGTTTATTAATTCTAAAGATCATAATTTGTTTAAGACAGGCATTTCTTTATTGATATCTTGTTGAAAAGGGTGTAGTAAAACAAACGGGGCATATTTTGATTAAATCAACAGCTTTTGAAAAAAGATATACAGTTTTATATATTTACGTAAACATCCGACATTTCATATGCACCAATCTAATATATCGTTGTGAAAACTTGTAAAAAGTCTGTGGTATTCGGCGTAAAAATGCGCAATCTAATCATTATATTTAAGGAATTATTATAGAGATCGCAGCCGCGCTGCTCGCGTTCCATATTAATGGCGGCATTTAATCGCGAAATCCGAGTCCGCCCGGCCCCCTCGCAAATGCACCCTCCGCGGGACGATCAATCGAAGTTCGGAATTAACAAAAATTAATTAAGAAGAGAGCGGTACGAGTCAATTCTGGACGAGGTTCCACGGGGTTTCGCAGCCACTCTCGGTTATTTCGGTGCAAAGTAGTCGCGGAGATTTATCGACGAGCCTCCCTCGCCCTCCGCCGCTCCCGCTCCCCCTGATTTACAGCCGATAATTAAACCACCGTAAACTGGGGCGAGGCAGGAACTAGGTATAAACGGCTTCTGGCTCGGTTCGGCGGGGTCCGGGGCGCGGAGGGGGCAGGTGTTTCCGTGAGTCTCTCCAAAAACTTTGTTTTCGCGCCGCGCCGGCTCGTATTGCCGGTGGCCGAAAACTTTGCGCCGTAAGTCAGTGGGGCCTAACGGTGCCCGTCGAGTTATTAGAGGAGAAGAGGGCGCATTGTGCGCGACGACGATCGGCGGCCACGTGAAATACGCGACTTTAAGGGGCGTCGCGATACAACGGGGGGGAGTAGCAGCGGTTTTGTGTCGGGGCGGCTGCGAGTCATGAACACGAACTGGAGGAAAAAAAAACTAATTTATCGAGCCCACGCCCGTCGAACGGGATATGAGCGGAACGTTTACAACCCTGCTGGACGCTCGTGGATCGCATGTACACGCGTCAACGGGGAAGCTTGCACTGTACAGCCGACAGGAATGACATGAACTTCACTGCGATGCGTGCACGATGCAACAGCACTCCTACGAAAAATACATCGAAAATGCTGAGTACGTTATTTGCATGCTGAACTATGTTCGCGTTTGTTATCATTTCTCGTTGTCGCTACCGGTCATCTTCTCGAGATGGTTGCAAGATTCGGAAGCCATTGTTAACTTAATTTAACTTATTCAATAATGTCGATACGTTTAACTTCCCAGCGTTACTTGTTTTTAGATCGAATTACTAAGAAAATGATTTTAACACTTCTATTGCCATGTCGATATGGGTGACAAAATCTTTAAGCAAACTTGAAACTCAATTTTTAATATAGTCGATTGAATAAATCAAAATTGTTTAGCATCTGCGAAATTCAGATGCAATTTCCAGAATAGTTCTTACCTTCTGCGTTCTTATTACAACATGAAAGAAATGCACTCATCTCGTTTGATTTTTATAAACATTCCTGCAGCATTCAACGCGTTAATAATTCATCGATTACCAGTTCCATTGAATGATTTATTCAGATTTATGAATTGTACTTTCTTTCAGTTTCATTCCCCTATGATTCTGTCGCGTCTCGCGATGTAGTCGGCTAACAATAGAACATGAAATTGTGAATGACGGGTCTAATCCAATCATGAAAGCGACTTCCGCGCCACTATTTTGTCAGGATCATATAAAAGTGGATATTAAATTAGAGACAGCATGCGCACCTGCAACTAGAATCACCAGCGAGTGCGCTAAAAGTACCATCAATTTTTCGACGGAGCGGGAACAGACGAGCTTGACCCCGCACAACCCCAGCGCGAATTAAGGAACAGTTTTTTCTGTCAGAGAAATATATTGCAAATAAGATTACTGAGAACGGTGGGTCCACGGCCGCCCACACCACCGGCACCGTCACCCTTCGGGAAATACGTCCCTGAGACAATCCGTAGGAAATAGCGAAAATTCCGTCGCCGCGCCACCCTCCCGCCTCGCTTCCGAACGCTTTCGCGTTAACCGAGACCCATTACGTTACCCACTTAGCCCCTTGCTGCTACCGATTCTTCTTTCTGCTTTATTTTCATCCCTCCGCCATCTCCGGGGCCGATCGCGCCTGTTACCGAAATACTGTGCTAACTGTTCCAACGTTTGACCACGTGTTTTTCCGCTTTCTGATTTCGAGCCGAACGAAAAAGATTTCTTCGATCGCAGTGTACTGATCGCTAGTCGCTGAACCATAATTCGTAGAATGACTGTTCAATTGAGAATGACTGCTCATTTCCGCGTCACCGGTGACAATGAATTTGAAGCTTTTGAAAAGGTAGTTACTATACTGAGGATTTTTATATAAAATAGAAATCATTTACCTCAGTTTCTGAGAATAGAAACCGAATATCAACTTCATCCTTCCTTCGAGATTATCTTAATAGATAAAAAATAGTACTATTGTAATAGTAAAATATTACAATTAAATAGTACCATTCATAATACATAATAATAATAGTACAATCAAATAGAACTATTGTAATTGTAAAATAGTATTATTGTAATTCTTACTAGGGGAGTGAACAACAATAGTAATAATACGCTTTCTGAAACTGTATAACATTTTGACGAGCAAGGCAATGGCTTTATTAGCAGACTGACATATACTAGCTAGTACTTATAAATAGAGTAACGAAGCGAGATACTATGAGAAGATCAGTTAAGAAACTTTTCATTTAAAAATAAACACAACGGAAGAATAAAAATAACGTAATACGATTATTCGATAAATAAAATCGATTACGCCCAAAAATAAACGAAAGTGTATTCTAACAATAAGTCTGACTCCGAGCGAACGGTTCAGAATGATCGCAGTTATTTTAGAGCGGAAGAATAGTAGCGAGAAAATTACAGTAATAGAACTGGATACATCGAATCTTCACGATTGAGACGAAGCTAATTATAGAACAATTTCGAGCAATTATTTTCGGAACCATTTTCTATTTTGGTCCACCTTACCGAGGTAAAACTTTAACATAGTTACCGTGGTGGTTTCGATTGCGGATGCTGGGCATTGTCGCGTCGCTTACCTGGAACAGAAATGAGAAAACACCAATTAGGGCGCGGGCTGTAACGCAAATCGTCGCGAGGAATTTCGACAATAAATTATATCCGAGGCACGCATTCTGCCCGCGGCTTAATTTATTCCACGCGACTGCTGCCCGCTCGCGACTAATTGTTGCACGGGCGTTAATTACGGTGTAAATGATAAAAGCTGGCCGCCCCGCTCGAGCCCGCGCCGCGATAATCGTAGAAACATCGTGGAAATTGAATGCTCGCGCGGGGGCTCGGGGGGGGGGAGGCGCCACGGTCACGGAACAGGAACGCCACGAAGTAGTATTAACGTTTCCCGATGTTTCGCGGCGAAATTAACAGGGGGCGCGTGTTAATTGAGTTTTAATTGACCCGACCTTGGAATCCTGTTTCTTATTGGCCGCCGCGGAGAGATCTAATCCGGCGAGCCGTCGCGGAGGGTTCAAAAGGAGCAAAAATGTCGGGAGCTGTCTGTTCGTCCACTCGGTAATTAGCTAATGGAAATTCCTGATGGTCGCGGGTGGGGGGAGCGGGGTCCGAGGATAAAAGGAAGCGACGAACGCGACAAAGGAAGGGGTAATGGCGGGAAATTCAAATGTATCGCCCGAATTATCCGCTGTTCGTAAGGGTACAAAGGTCGGCGTGAAAGAAGGGCGAAGCGAGGAGGGGGGGGAGGGGGCGAGACGACGCAACCCTCCGATCGTAACTCACCCTTGTTTTTGCCCGATACAACTAGACTTTCACCGCGAATTTCGTCTCCGCTCCCTCCCCCCCCCTCCCCTCCACCGTTTTCCCTCTTCTCCTTACTTTTCCCGTTAAAACCTTTTCATCCGTTAAGTGGTGTCGCTTTTTCGAATCGAAACGGAAATAGAACAGAAAGAAGAAGGACGAGCCGGTGGAGGGTGAGAGGGCCCGGGATGGGGTGGAAGCATCGCGATCGAAGGGCATCGTTCCCGGCGAGCTTTCGCGTTTCTAATCACCGATAAGAGAGCCAACCCCCGTCGTAAATCTCACGCGACCTGTGCTCGCCCCTCCGGCGTGCTATCGCATATCTATGAGTTTGTTTATTAATTATCGCGCCGCGAACGCCCGCCGCTCCCGTGTGGCGGCCTCTGAAATCCGATCTTAATCGCGAGATCGGGATCAAGACCGATGCACGAACCAGACGGAATACGCGCACGACAACGTCGTTTGTAAAACTTTGTATCACCGACGCCGTTTCTTTATCGGGCGGGCCTTAAGGAGCTGAGAAAAATCGTCGATCTGATACAGGATCTCCCGACGTTCTCGAAGGGTCGATCAGTCGAAGCGATCCGTCGCCGTCGTCGTCGGTTATCCATGTGTGAAATAATCGGGCGGACTGGCCGCGTATCGCGATTTCCGATAGACGACCGAAGCGTGAACTGATACTTTGCACGAATTAAGGATTACTCGATTCGAGCTGGTTTGCTTTCGTTTTACGCTTTTCGATTAGCATGCAGATTATTTGTTAATGTAACTCTAATTCGAATAGAAAGATATTGAACCGAGTGAGTTTTAAGAATTTCATTAAACAGGTGATAATTAAACTGAGGATTTCTGGGTGACATTAATTTCTGACCAATTTTGAACATTTATTTTTATCGCAATATATTCCAGCAAAATGAATTCGACTATGATTTTTGGAGTGCGAAAGAGTTCTCATGTCATCCCCTATGATAAATGTGAACTTTTTAGTTTTATATTCATTAATTAAATTGCTTTAATTATGTGGGGATTTTAGTGTCTAATTGTCGGCGACGAACGTGTTAACGCGTTTACGATGCAAATTAGGTGTTATATGAAACAGTGAAAAGACTAAAACAACTTTACGGTGTTAATGTATGAAGTGGATCATATTTGAGTTATTTAAGGAAGTTAGGAATTTCTCCATGGTTACCTTTTTCTAAGATTAATGGAGATCATTTTTACTTTTATATATATTTATACCGATTTTTTACTAACTTTCAGAATTAATTTTTACTATAATATATTGAATTTTACTACAATGTTCAAGATGCTGAAAGGTTAAAGTAATATCCTCTACGATCAATCTTAATTTTCTTAGACTTCGTAGAAACTTTTAAGGTTAATTTCCGGCACTTTGTGTGACAGAAGTAAGAAATAAGAATAAAAAACTTAATCGAATAAACATATAGAATATTTTATAACGAATAATCGCCATACGAGTAAAATGTTCGATTAAAAAGAATTCATTCGGACAGTTATCTTAAATAAATACTAGTTGAAACAATTCGAACAATGAAGATCTCCGAATCTCACGTTCAGCCTGCTTAAGGTTAAAGTGTTCGGATAAACGATGTTCTACCTGTCAAACAGTGCGATAAAGAACAAAGGAAGAGAGGAAAACTGACAATCATCGGCGAGCAACTTGTTGGCAAGAACCGGGCGATCCGAATCGTCTACGGCCTACGGGATGCTTTCATTAATCTTCGCCGCCCTTGCCAAATCACCGAGCTCGCTAATTCCCATAATTCAGTTAGAGGCGCCTCGGATCGGGCTGCGCGTGGGAATAGCGATAAAGGCCGAGTCAACGAGACCTTATTTGCCGACCGCGTTGGAAAATTAAGACGGATGCAAAACCCGGTGCGCCTTTCTGTCGCTCGATTACGATCCTACAGGATATTTACCCTCGAGTGGTGTACGCGCGACGTCAAAGCGCACCCCCCTCCCTGTAGGAAACGAGCCTCGGCCAGCCCCGCGCGATTCACTTCTGTCCTTTCGTCGAGGCCAGCCTTCGGAACGCGGGACCATTTTATAATTCCCTGACGATTCTCTCGTCCCTTCGGCCGACGCGAAGAATTACGGCGGCTCGTAAAGTCTCGCCAGGGTCGGGTAACGTTTTTCTCATTCATATTTCAGGTATGAAGGCGAACCGGCGCGCTCGATGCTACAACGAACGCGGCGCAGTTAGCCGGCTGCCGGTGATAAATATTAGTTTAGAAATAATTGAACGATATGTTTCAACGGCGGATTGCATTGTGACAGTGACACGGACGGGGAGGACGCGCGGACGCGAGCGGGCATGAAAATGCCCCGCAAATGGGCGTTCATGCAATCGCCGTTGTATACCGGGTGCGTCGCTTCAATCCTAATAATCGCGTATTTGCCTCTACTCCGTCGATTTGGATTATTCGTTACTGCTTATATCGATTTTTGATCACTATCATTCCACGTTAAATCCGCGTTTTCCACGCCCGAGTTCCGCTGGAAAAATCGCTCACTAAAATGCTCTTGGGAATGGATTTTAATGTAGCGCATAACAATTGCTGTATATCTGTTGCGACACGATGCTCCACAACTTCGCGGTACGGATTCAAACATCGTCAAGTTTTTGTCGTGGAAAGCTTTAGACAAACAACTAAGATGATTAAGTAATGATTCAACTTTCGAAGCTCGGAGGATCAAAAGTACATCTGAATCTTATCTTTCGTCAAGCTCCGAGACAGTAAATTACAAATGAGCAGTTAACTAAAAATTAAATGTAACTAATAAAACAAAAAACTTGTATAAATATCGCTATATAAAAATCAGTTCTTAATTATTTATAAACTTATCATTGCACGAAATAAAATTCTATTTTGCTCCAGATTAGTTTGCAGATATAAAAACGTATCCTCGGTTTAATAACATTTTCGGTAACGTTCTAAGCCGCAACGAGTGGAAGGGAATCATGTGCAGAATAAACGTAAGCCGGCAGACATTATTGTCGCGAACCTAAATAATCGATTGATATAATTCGGTAAGAGAGAAGCCGGCTCCCCTTAAATGGCAAGTTGATCCGATCCACCCCGTATGGAGGCGAGCAACACGGGCCCGGCTTGTGTCGCGAGCGCAATCAGTAAAAGCACTCATCCATTCGCTTAATTAAGCGCTTATTATTAATTAACCGTGGCCGGCGCAGCGGGCACCGGAAACGGATAAAACGTCAAAGTGGCGCAGGCATTAATTATATTCGAATATTTTCCGCCGATTCCGCGCGGCTTAACCGTGCCAATTTTACGGTGCGAATAAAACGTGTGGCGCCACTTCGACTTTATTAAATAATCAGCGATTACCGCGGTGGAGTCTACGGCGCAGACAGCGCCGCGGCGGTGACTCGGCGGTCCCCCGGCATTTCGAGGGGCGGGTTTGCGACAACGGGCCTGCAATTTGTCCCCGGAATATCTGATTTTTCAAACAAGCCCGCGGAACGCGTCTCCGCTTAATCCAATCGGCTGCGCGGACCGCTCGGACGCGATAAAACGTCCGGAGATATCTTCTTGTCCGACGCCGACCGTTTGGTTAAGTCCTCGTAATCCTAGGCGTCCTACCGCGCGTCTGCTGCCTCCGTCTCGCTTATCTCCCTCTTTTCTCGTCCGTCTGTTACAGCCCGAATAAATCGTCGCGGTCAGAAGCTCCGACCGAATTAATACGTGGCCCAATTAAGGAAGAAAGCGCTCCCTTGTAGGTCACCCCTACACCTCCAGGGCCCGGAGGGTCGAAGAAGAAGTGACGAGTATGAAGCCGGCTAAGGAGATCTCCGCTTTCTCTCGGGTCAATCGAAGATGAAGGCGATAAGTAACCCATATCGCTTCTTTGGAAGTTGACTCCCACCGGTATCTAATTACTGCTTTTGGCAAACTGTATTTTCACTTTCATTAACGCATGCTTTTTATTATTTCTTCATCGGGCACATATCGCACGTGTATACTTCACGTTGTCTTACGTCTGAAGAGTAAGATAACGAATATGCAACGATTTTAACGAATTTGACGTTATACCTATTGTGTCAATTAATTTAACTGGTCCCATATTCTTATTCTAATATTGCTGTTACAATAAAGACTCAGATTTTCATTGCTTAAACAACTATAACTGCGAAAATCTTGTAGAAATTGAAGAATACCTCTCTAATGTAAACTCATTAAAATGACTACAAGAGGAGATATATTTAATTTTTATACAATCAGCTCGGACAATTTTTATTTTGCATAAATAATTTTGCATAAAAATTCGCAGTCTAATAACAAATTCATGTATCGAGGATTCAGATAACCGAGGATCCGGCGTACACGCAATATTCATTACCGATCTCCCGCGGCGCCGACCGAGCATCGAGCAAAAAGAACAATGCAAACTTGGAAGTAACCCGCGGGCGTTTCACACTTCCGCAACCATGTCATGATAAGCAGCGGCCGGAAAGTTTCGAGAGAGAAGCGTAGCAGGTTCCTCGATACCGAGCGGAGCAATCGCAACTTCCCCAAGATTCGCGGGAACTTAGAAACCGCGATGATCGAGCAAAAAGACAACGACCGGCGAGATAAAAGAAGAGGGCGCGGGTGTCTAAGCCGGCGACGTTGGCCGCGGCGCGGAAAGTTCGCGGCTGCGGCGCGTTTAACGTCCCGCGAAATACATCCGAACACGACACTCCACTTCGGAGATCGGCCGAGTGCACCCCGAACCGGGATTTCCGTTTTCGACCGCGTACAGAGGATCGCGGGGAAATAGCGAGGGCGCAACCCTAAGCCGAGCCGGCGAAATATATCCGCGGCTGTATAGCAGTCTAGCTTTCGTCTCGCGACATCGAATCGCGAAAAGCCTGTAACCGGGCTGGCTACATATTGTCTCCATGCGAGCGGAACGCCGACGAGGACTCTGTGTGTGTGTGTGTGTGTGTGGCGGACAACGCGTGATCTCCCTTCTCCAGCGCCGGAGATGCGTGCGCATCGATCCCCACTCGATTGCGATCGAAGAAGGTCGATGCGAGAACAGATTTCGGCACCCTGCGTTTGGAAGCGATAGAAGTCGAGTCGAGAGATATTCAGCCGTGCGAGAAACGTAATTAACGGGTCAAACCGACCTGTCCGTTTCCTAGCTGCAAGCGCCCCAAAACCGGGGAGTCGTGAACGTAAAACCGCGTCACGGCACAGTACGCGCATTGATCATCGAAGAATTCTCGCTGAGTTGATCGTTTGTCTAACGAACATCGACTCCGTGTAGGCAATCCTCAGTCGTCGCGTCGCGTCATCAGAAAGCCAGGTTATCAGACTACCATCTTCATGCTTTAAAATAGCGTTGCTGCTTCCAGACGCGGAGTCTTCTATTTCAGTATAAAAGTTGTACGCCCCGCAAGCATAACTGCGCCTATCGCGGAAATACCGCGCCGTATCGAAGAACCGACCTCGCCGTCATTTCAGTGTAAAAGTTGTACGCCTCGCAAGCATAACTGCGACGTACCGCGTAAACACCGCGCCGTATCACAGTACCGACCTCGCCGTAAATTTGTAAACACCGTTGTCCCGCGGACGACCCGTATTTAGCCGAGAAGTCAGCATTCCGCGTGTTTTCGTTCTCTCAGTTTCTCAATAAAAGCATTGTTTAAGCAAATCAAACTCATTAATTAACCCGAGGCAGATCCTTGCGTCCGGCGACACGAACCTTACTCGACAAGCCGACGCGAACATTAACCGGGCGTGTCGGTTTATTTAAATTATAACGAACGTTTTCCTCGCGTAAAAACTAGACCCGGTTACAAGCCCTACGAGCCGCTGCCTTCGAATCGACGCACGCCTTTACTTCGGAAAATGCGCGTCTTCTCCGAGATCCGATCGGAACCAACCATGGCTTACGCTTCGCCTTTCATTTGCGAATGCTCGTACGTTCTTCGGAAACAGGTGCACGAAGCATCTCCGATAACAATCGTTTCCGAGAAGTACCAGCTGATGCTGTGAATTATTTAGGTACAGAAGGTCGTATTCGCGTTCATTTTTAACCCTAGCACTATGATTTCCTTAAGCAATTTCCTTAATAGACGGAGGAAATTTTTGTTTCTTTTATGTTGCGATTTATCAACCTTTGTCACTGGACAACTGATTTTTATGCAAAATGAAAATTCCATCAGTTGCAAGAATATTGATCTTAATTCGTTCAATATTTCGTTCGAATTTTGCGAATTTAGTATCAAAGAATTGAAATAATTTTTCTAGCCTTTTAAGAATTTCCGTCTTTTATATGTTTAATTATGAGAAATAAGTAATTAATTGAATTTGAATTAAAAAAGCTTATTTGATAAATACAACGGTAATTATACTTGGAAATAAAATAGAGACTTCGGTAACCGGTTCCGCCACGCCACGCTTAAAACAGCGATTTTCCCATTACTTGACGGATGTACCTGCATCGCGCAGTAATAAAAATGATTTTTCAGGGGCCGGAGGGATCGAGGGGTCGCTGAAAATCTCTGGAGAGGAGCTTCGAAAGGCAGCTCGCCGCTTTAGGGACGAGCATCCCTAAAATTACGTCCACTCTCGCGATTACTCCGCCGCGCGCCGCGCGCCGTTCGCCGTTGTTTATTTATTTCGGATCATTAGCTGGAAACGTCGGTGGACGGGGCCGGTTCACGAAAAATCGACGGGTAAAATGGAAACGTGGTCGCAATTACGCAAATGCGCCCCGGTGTATCGATGCATCGCCGGTATTACGCAACGACACACGGATCCGCGATATCGTAAGCGTGGGCGGGGAGAGAATAAAGATCGAAAAGCACGAGACCCGAATCGGCTCATAAATCCAGCAACAGCGGCCGCGCCACGGCCTAGATACCCTTGCAGATTAAGTCACGAGCTCCGTGGCACGCGGTCATGGTGCCCGCTTATATTTATGGTACCTTCGAGTACTCCGTTGCCCCCCCCCCCCCCCCGCCCTCTTCTTCGCCACGTGTCGCTCTATGGGATCTATGGGAATTCGCGACGATGACAGCCGCGCCATAAGCGAACCGAATGTTTTGACGGTCACGAGACCGAACTCTGTTAATCCATTAGTATACGCGGCGTTTTGATTTCTTCAGTCGTTTGTTAAGGAAATTTAGGAATGTAACTTTCTTTGAAAGTCCCTGGATTTCCTACGAGATGCGAAGATTGCAAATCGAGTCCTTTTCACATGCGATTGCAGCATATATAATCGAACCAGCCATTTTAAACATTGTAGAACTTTTTAAAAGTTTTATCGATCGTTTTGTTCAGCTTCGAATAGAAGAAGTTTCCGAATTATTTGTTAACACTTCAACCATGAGCGAAATACGCGTTCTGAATATTTTGTAAAATTGATCAAAAGATATTTATATTTTGTTCGTCTTTTTGTTTCTCTTCCTGATCGAATTCAGCGAATAAAACCAGCTTGTAATTTCATATTGACAAATCAGAAAGTTGCACATGGTTAGAGGGTTAATGCACGCCCTTCGATCAGATTTTCAATGAAATAATGTCAAAAATGTTATCACAATAATCTCAGATGTCAAATGGCCGTTAATGAGTTAATGGATCTCGTGGCGCCGAGCCGGAAACATATCGATAAGTCGCGTAATGGTACCGTTTGCAACGCGAACATGGATCCATGATGAAGTGAATCCTTGTTAGCTAAAACCGAAATTACCGAAACAAACGTTATTCTAGAACAATGCTCCCTATTTGGGATTGCTGCGGCACAACGCCAGTTATTCCGAATAATATTCTGCTAGTCAGATAATACCCGAAAACTTTATTACACGGTAACGGAAAAATTATTTTGTTTGAATAGAAGTATTAACACACATTAAGCACAAATAAATTATATTGTCAGAAACAGTGTTGACCATTATTCGTATTGTCCCGAATAAATTGTCCGCTTTTAGTCGAATATTTTATTCGAATAATTCGTCATAAATTGTTTTATCTATTTGTTAGAATAATTATTTGTTCAAATAATTCGGTATTTTAATAATTCTCTATTCGAAAAATTCCAAATAATTCTTTGCTCGAATAATTCGAAAAAATAATATGAAATAAATAAATCGATAAACTACGAGGAAACACTTTATATTCTATCACATTTATTCAAATCGATTACTTTCAAATGCGTATTCAAATAAATTTTTATTCGATTTTATATCTATTTGATACTATCGAATAATTTTTTTATTCGTTAGTCTTCATTTGTTATCCGTCATCCGAATAAAATTTTCCACAGCCGGTAGAACCCCAATTTGCATCGAAGCTCGACGAACGCGAAACGATACTTACGGCAGTAACGTATTAATGAGCGGCTAAAGGCAGAACTTATGAATTCTATGAGAATGAATCTCTGTCTGTTCCTTCATAATCCGGTGACGCTTATTAATGAACTTTCCCCCACCAGAAGCTTACCTCTGTCACACGACTGTCAACCGGGTTCCTAGCAGTCTGTCAGCCGGCTCTCCCTCACCTTAGCGTTCCACCGTTATCACGATTCGCAAATACCAATTAACGCCGGGCACCCACCCACGCAAGTTCCATGCTGGCATCCGGTGAACCCGAAACAATCGAGGGTCGTGTAAAAAGTATCGGTATCGGGACCCGCACCCCATTTATGACGACAATTGCCTCACAATACAACGATTTCAGAGGTGCTCCGATGTAATTCCAGCAACCACGAGTTGCGGCGATCATTAACATCACAGGTTCACTCAATTCGACATTTTTCCTTTAATTTACAAATATCTCTCAATAATGAGGCATTAGCGCTAAGCTCCTAAAAAAAACCTAGACACGAGCTTTTAATGAATTTTTAACATTTCCAGCACTGATTCTTATATCTTATTATTATATTATATCAAGATCCGAAGTTCAATTATCATTAATTTACTTTCCTTTACTCATGATATTCGCTTACATAATATTGTCACTTTAAATATTCTCCTCTTATCGCCTTGTCGTGTTTTTATTTGTTCGAATCCTTTGTGCGCTGCTTTACGTACTCAACGTCATCCCCCATTACGAATCCTTGGTGAAATTATTATTATTATATGCTGCTATTATTATCCATCTGAACAGACCCGATTGTAATCGCAAAGGAAGGCATTAACAGGTGTCACAAACACACGATCGTTCGAACGATGTTCAAAGGATCGCGCGACAAAAGGGAGCCGATGGCATATGGTGAAATTAGGAGTTCTGCGGCTCGTCTCTGCGGGCTGGTCGGCTAGATGGATAGAATTCAGTGCCAGTGGCACCGGCGAACGTTTTCGTTCGAGCCCCATATTGTTCCCATGAGACGTCACCGGGGACGCCAGTCGGAATTAGTCTATATCCGGTGTGCTGGAGGGCCGAGGGTGGCGAACCACGTTCTCAAACAGAGCTAGTTTGTTTTCGTCGGAGCGGCGTCTACCGACGAAGGAAGAAGACGTATGCCATTCGATTGGTATCATCGGGGTGAAGAAGAGGCCCCTCCTGTCGATCGGACCACGAGCAAACCTCTCCGGGAAACGTGTTAGTTTAACAGTGACATTCCAGCGGTACACACGAATCTATTACTGTCACGCCTAATGGATTTAGGAGACCGCTATCCTCCACCGATGCTAATCGTCGGGCTGCAGTTTTATACATTTATGACAGAAATAAGCAAATCAAATACAAAACGGCAAATACCCTTCACCCTTGTACTGCGGTTACCGGATCAATTTAATGCAGAGTATTTAAATCGGTCGATTAATTAATAAATTTTCGGCACCTAAATAGGATAAATTTTCGGTACCTTAGAAACAATGGAAAAAATAACAAATCTATAAGTTTTTATAATCCGCGATTGTTAATAACTATAAAAATGAGCCCGCGAGCCTCGAATGATCGTATCTCTTTTTTCAAAGTAGTCCATTTTTACAAGCTGAGGGACAATTAAAAAAACTTTATTGTACATAGAAGAGGATCTCAATGGACGTCCTTCTTTAACAGTCAGAAGTCGGTGGCGAATCACATTTGACCTAAACTGAATTAGCGTACTTCGAACATCACGAAAAATGTCCGAAGTAAAATGATTTTCAATAAGTCAATTGCACGGATCGAGATCGGAGGCCTTTCGATGTACCGTGACTTCTGTTTCTCCTGTTGAGCGCGGCAAGAGATCCATTAGCACCTGAGCTCGGCTATAATTAAAACAGAGTCGCAACGTCGCGACGAGCTCCTTCGAAGGGAAAAGGGTAGTTTGTTGGCTGTGCCTCGGTTGGCTCTGGAATTAATATTTCATACGGACGTGAACTTTATTCGCGACTGTCTGGCGACCGTGCCGTGTGCCGGATGGCGCGGCGAGCCGCGACGGGCCGAATCGAATAACGGGTTACAATTTTGATTGTCGGGGTAATCCGGTTCGCCGGGGATTATAAGTTAAAATTTTACAGACTGATTACGGCCGGCCGGAAGGCTCGAAATTATTTAATATCGATGCCTCGCGAGGAGGAGGGGAGGGGAGGGCGAGGGTGGGTGTTCGCGGGGCAGGGCACGGTCCACGATCAGCCGCCGCGGGCGAGGGTGGTGGACACGGTGGGGAGTAGGGGGAATGTATGGCGTGGCTGTTATTGATATTGATTTCGTTGGAAGCGTGTACAAGCCGGCACGGTTCGAATCGTGGGAAAGCAGCTTAATTGGGACGATTATCTTCCCAGTTAAAGAGATAGCGACCAGCATTTCATGATGTACTTACGTAACGATTAAACCGCGTACATAGGCCACGAGAATACGTTCGGGGCACATCGTTAACGCTGAAACTAATGCGGGACGGAAATTGAGCGGCCCTGGTCGATAGGATTCCCTCATCACGTTCCGTGGAGGCTAGGCCTCGTCGTCGTGTGCCTCCCGCCATCCTACGTGCGATATCTCGGCGCTCTAATAAGGAAACCGCCTTGTCTTGCCGCTTATCGGCGCATTGTATCGAAAGAGCGCCACCGTGATTGTCTGTAATCTGTATTACGTTATTAAATCGATTAAGCCTAGCTGCCAGGCTCTCGATGGTTGGATCAGCCTTTTCCCCGGATTACTCGAAGCTCCGCGGATAATTGATAACGTTGAGCGCTTCTTTCTCCTTCGATACGTACAATAATGAGGTACTTTTCGATGATCCCTCCTATCATACAGCATCGCCGCGCAGTTCCTTGCGCCGCCGCGTTCGTTTACACCGAGGAAACCTGTTTGCCGGCTCCAACAGCGCCTGCCGCAAACACGGATGACTCTAATGATAATTCAAAGTGGTGCGCAATGCGTTGACTGAATCGGGGATAGATTTCAGAACTCGTAAACTACTGGATGTACGATGTAAAAATATTAACGATGTCTTAAAGGGAATAAGAAAATGTATTGTTCGATGAAAAGAACCGGATTTATTTGTTACATGAAAGGCTCGTTAAATGAGATTATAAGATTATTAATATATCAAATACACATGGTGGTTGAGTCATTTGAACGTGCAGAATCAAATTGATTATCGGTATTTTGTGACGTGTTACTTTATTATCTACCAATACACTTTACATGAATTATTTTATTAACAAATTCCAGGCTTACATGTTAATACACCCTAACATGTTTGTTCAATGCTCTAAGAAAATGTTTTCTGACAAGTTCAGAATGAAAAATTAATTTCCACACGAAGAGTCGACCATAATAGATTTATTTCACTGTTATATATGCGATAATTGATAACTATATATACTATATCAATTTTTAAAGTGCCAACTGACTGGAATGAAAAGACGAGTAAAAACAGCTCGACGCGGAACGCGTTAATAAAATAAGAATGTTATTTAACCTGGATGCGGTTTCAACAAGATTAAACGCGCTTCTGTTCTTTCTGAAGTTTCCCAAGTTCTACAGGTGTGGTAGACGAACAACAAGGAAACTATTTCTTGGCAATCTACTTTCTCGCTGGTTTCTTTGTGCCACGGTTCGCGCCTCTACCTTATTAATCTCCGACACAGGGGCGTCTCGTCTATCTCGATCGTCTGCTCGCATCAGTATTCCACGGCGACGTTAATATCGAGAAAATAAGTTCGTCGATGGGAAGAAGATGGATCGTCGGGCGGAAGAAGCGCGCGCGCGCGGGACAAACGCCGGGAAATCACGGGGCGTGGAAAACGCGACAGGAAAAATAGGCGTCGCGGTCCCGCCGCGCGCGAGACGTAGTCACGGTCTAAATATAAGCGACTGACGAACGATCCCGCTGAATTCGACGCCTTATCCTTCCATTTATTTTCGCGCGTGTCCGACACCGGCCGTTTAACCCGTTGTATCGCCAAGCGTCGTTTGGCCTGCTCCGCGCCTGGTTTCCCGGAGGCCGCGCTCCTTTTTTCTCCGGCGGATCAGCGAGCAGCCGTATTCGCGTTCGCCCGAGAGTCTTTCGTCGGCCCGGCGACGCATTTAGATTCGCGCCGAGGTCGTGGAATCGGGTCTAATCGCGCTGTTTGTCGCTTTAAATACCCGGTTGGCTGTTCCGTGGCGAAAAGAACAGACCCCGGGCCGGTTGAAACGCTGCTCCTCGTCAGCGGTGTCGATGACAGGAAAGACGAACGGCCGCTTTGCAGCCGCGATACCGCAGGCGTCGGGCAAACAACGTTGGTGAAGGCTGGAAGACGCCGAGGGATAGCCGCGAGTAAATTAACAGCGTTCAATTAGTTAACGAGGGAACGCGTCGCGGATATTCGCGTCGCCGTCAGCTTTCTCCACGAAGGTCGCGCCGCTGAAGGAACAGAGAGAGAGAGAGAGAGAGAGAGGGAGATGGTTCTCTATTTGTCAAGCTAATGACTAGTTTCCAGGGTGTTCGGTAATCAAGCGAACAAAGAACCTCCGGTCACGTCGAGTGTCCGTCCGAGGACCGCTAGTTTCGAGTCCGTCCGTAACTACGACGTCTCCGTCCCCGGTTATGCAAACGCGGCGACCGTCCCCTCCGCGAATCGACCGACGACCATATTCATACACACTAGCGGTTTAGACCGTGCCGTCGCTCGCCTCGTCGCCCGAATGGACGAACGAGTTTCCAATACCGGGACTATTACGAGCCGGTAAAACGGCCGCGAAACTCCGTCGCATCCGCGCGCGCCACCACTGCGGGGCATACATAATTAATTCCGCTCCCGGAGACATCCGGCTGTAAAGCGTGATGTAGAACAGGGACGTCGTAATACCGCCGAGCAATTTTTATATTCCGCTGAAACGCGGTCGATACAACGGACTCGCCGGTTGCTGCCGGCGAGATGAAGTGCTCCGGGGATGCGCGCGAGACCCTTCAGGAAATGCAGCATCGTTTGTTTCGGAATTTTCTAATGTGCTCCGCGGTAAATACGCCGGTGCGAATGGAGGACGATGATTAATGTCGAATTTGATTCTTTCATGCGTGCAAGTAGCCTTTTCAATTGCGAAAAGAAACTGGACAAGTAACGTTACGATCATCGAGAAACTAGAACGACTTACAGGACGGCCTAATGAAAATTGAAATTCCGATAATAGTATCTAGACTGTGGATTTCGTGCACTTGTAACAAAAATTAGTAGATCTAATCGTTTAGCGAATTTTAAATGACTATTGTTTTATTTAAATTTAGTAGAATTATTAGGAAAAGAAATAACTTTATATTCACATTTGTCTTTTAATATCTAGCAGTACCATTTACTTTTACTGCTGCAATGATTAGAACAATTTCGTTCCGAACAATAGTTTCAACATAGAAATTTTGCACAAAAGTCTGTTTTATAGCAGGCAAGCTTACTTGTACCTAAAGAATAAAGTTGAATTTCAGATGAAAAGCATCCTCGAAAAAGCATACTCGATGCAAGATAAATTAACAATGATCTGTGACTGGTTCGAATCGAATCACGTGACAATCAGCATCACGCGGAAAACGTTAAAATTTCTCGCTGACATCAACGACCGCGTTCTCATTAGAGCCAAAACAGCAATAGAGTAATGCAGCATAATTTTAATTAAGTGCGTAACGTTATCGATCAGCCGTCACCATCACCATCACCCTAATGAACGCAGGTAATTACCACTCTGAACTTCGAATAGGATCACAGGAACCCGTTGGGCGTGTGTCTCTCGCGCGGCGACTGCACCGTTTCATTGGCAGATCGGCCGGAGAGAAACGCACCGTTCGAATCGCGGGCTATATGAACCATCGATGAATCGGTTCCTGGATTTCGCGGCGGCGCGCCGCGCCGAGTCCGGCGGTGCCCTGACAACAGCTCATAAACCGTGGCACGCAATCACCGCGACTCGCGGTATACATTTTACAGGGCTATTCTGTTTTTTCCAATTTAGATAAAGACTGGCCGCGAAAATGAACCGACCGGAACCGGCTCCCCGGGCGGCGGTTTACGATATCGAGTATCTTCGTTGCACCGGCCCGGGGAATCCGAACTCATTCCAGAACCGAAAAATGCGCGCGGCGGACCGACGGGGACAGCGAGGGCGACGCGGCGCGGCGCGGCGCGGCGGCAACGATTCCGCGAACCGCTCGTTAACGCGGAAACACGAGCGAGCCGCGCATAATCTACGGTGCAATTGAGAATTTCATTTTTCCGTCCCTAATGGCCGCGACTTTACGGCGAAGATAACGCGATGCGCTGGGTTTCGCAACGTCGCGTCCTCTCCGCCCCGGCCGCCACCGCCGCCGCCGCCGCCGCGTTTTTCTCGTATAAAGAGCGCCGGGCGTCCGAGGATCGGGAGCGTTCCCGAGCATAGCTTCGAAGATGAGCCGGCTGTTTCTCGTTCTGCTGTTCGTGTGCGCCGTTTCGGCCACCAGGTGCATCATTAAGGACGACAAGGTACGGAGATACGAGCTAGCCATACCGAACAAACGCGTTGTTCAGTCGTTTCTTGTAAATCGCGATCACGTTCTAATCGTCCTTGGTCCTCCATCCGCAGGACGACCCAGAGGTCCACGTAATCCGCTTAGGGGATCGCAGTGGAGATTCAGTGAGTACCAGAACCGCCTCGATTCTTTGCTAAGAGATATCGCCGTGCTCTCAAAGCCTTAACCGTGCACGAGAACCAACCCGGATATAACTTCGAACGCCAAACTTGTACTGCGCTGTAGCTCGAGAGTAGATCTCTGTTCGTAACTCGGAGATCATTAGCTGCCCTGATAGAGCGAAAGCCCGGCCTCTCAGATGCATATCTCATTTTCTGATCATTTTTTAGCTTCTGTTGTCTACGTACGTTCTTCTACGGACGGTCGTTATGCTTTTTAGTTGATTTCTTGCCGGCCGCATGATTTTCTAAAGCTGAGCTGGCTGCCATGGAAAATTAACTTTTTTTCATTGCAATGTCATTAGCAATCGACTTCAGCGATTTATTATTCTATATTATTATTAATCGTATTTTCAACATTTATGGAGTTTTAGAGGTGGCGTTACTCAGGATATTTTATTTGTTTGTTTTTTGAAATAATTTAAATATAACCAACACGTAAGAACATCAAATGAATTTTTTGACTATAAGTATTTAAAATTGTAAAATTTTGAAAATTTATAACTTCTCTTTAACGACATTTTTATAATATTTTGCAAATGCATTCTATGTATTTATTATCATAAATACTAGCCGCGCTGGTAGTGAACATGTTAAGAAATTAGATTTAGTAATATATGGAACTTTCAAATAATTAAAGATGACTTTAGGGAACTCAAATTCTACAAGCTCTTACACTTGATAACAATCAAAATGATTCAATAACAAGTGCAACATGAAATTGTATAAAAAGAAAAAATTTAGACGAATTGTTCTACATAACCCTGTGTCTCTTAACCCTTATCGGACGAGAGGCGACTCTCAGTCGCCACTGTGTTTCGCACGGTTGGACGAGTGACGCGATATATGATGGTATATAGTTGTATATAATCGTATATAAATTATATTCGTATTACATACGAATTAAAATAATTGATACACAAGACAGTCGACAAATCTGAGAAAATCGTCTCGTCCTGCTGCCTCATTTGGTCGGAAAAGTCGTTGTCTGCTAAGGATTAAATTTGAAATATTTTCTTATAAAATTCAATCAATTGCAGTTGCATACAAATAATTCCACGGAACACGACACTGAAAGAATTAAAATTTTTGAAATCAGTGATTTGGTTTTCGGAGTTGGTTTTCAATATCTAAATCGAGCGCTGCTTCGTGAAATAAACGGCGTGCCGCGCAACATTCTGTGGAAAGAGATTTATTCATCCCCCGATCAAGCTCAACATCCCCCTATTTCTTGCTTTGCCTTGGGAACGGCAATAGATCTCGCTCCGCCGTGGAATTAAATTGTCTAATGGTGGATAATTTTCTTGGAACACTAGGACGAGTCCGAGCTCGTAACCTTGAACCTCCCGGACAGCAGACGCAAACGGGAAGCAGATAAATCCTGCAAGAAAGACGGCGAATGCCCTGCGGGAAAGGTTTGCGTTCCGTTCCTAGGATGCAGTGAGTATCGTAAAATCTGAGCCCTTCCGGTAAACCCCGGCATTCTTATATCCGTTTCTTGTTCACAGTTAAGGGCCACCGGAAGCATCTTCTTTTGCGGAAACCACCACCTCAGTCAACCGTTCGGGCTGGAACGTTCGCGGCGTAGCGAAGAAGAAAACGGCACTCGTAGTAAAACCATGTATGCACCGCTCGTAAAATAAACTGCTAGCTTTACCGAGGCGGAGCTTCCAAAAACCACTACTTTCTAAAATTGTTTACTATCGATCCACTATAAAGACACGCAAGTCGTGATTTTCTCGCATTTAAGTAGTTAGCCAGTTAGCTCTCTTTGAAAAGTGCACATTTAACTATTAATATATAGAATCAAACTGTAGTGAATTGATTCAGTATTTAATTTTATCATTAACATGTATTTGTTTAATTAATTTAACTTTTAACCAACATAAAGATGGTAACATTTCGTATTATAACTCATTAACTTTCGTGAACGTTTCGTGCTTTAGTCAATTGTTTTATTAATTATTAAAGTAAACGATTAAAGTGAAACTGTATATGTGCAATACACTAAGAAAAGAATATATGTAGTTAATACTATATATATAGTATTACGGAATTATAGCTATACGGAAAAAAAAATATAATAAGGAAAATGGTAATTTAGGGATGAACAAATTTTTTTAAGCAAAATACAGCAGTGCCTAAGAGGTTAAAAGCATCCAACTTAAGTCAAGTAGATAAATAAATGTTGATAATAACATTACACAACAAAATAGTTACTTTGTTACAACTTAATTCTTAACAATAAAAAATTATAATTCCTCTACATTTTTTATAAAAAAACTGTATGAATTTTAATTATTCAAAGTTGAGTGTTTGCTCCACGTCGTTATTATCCTTTTTCAAGTAAAACAAAGAAAAAAACAAATAGGAATTGTGAATGAGAACGAAGCGAACTCTTATCGTACTACGAAACAATGTCGCTTTCCTGTAATAAAATTGAATAACATAATAACGTTATGTTATGAAAATTAAAGGAATATATAAAGACGCAAAATCCGAAATTCGCGAAACGAGGTTTCCCCGATCGTTCTAAAACGTTGCACGATATTGCTTTTCCGCCTAATGAGCGAGAAACGTTTTCGATCGCATCGAAGGGAAGCAAGGAGGAAAACGAGGCAAGAGGTTTCCAAGGAACGATAAGCAAAAGGCTCGGAAGAAGGCACGAGACGCGAAAGGAGGGGGGGAAACAGATGACGCGGTACGATCGAGAGTGAGCGGCACGAGTAACAGAGAAGAACGAGCGCAAGAAAAGGGAGTTTAGTCATCGTAAATTTATCGGGAACAACTGCTGGCTTGGCAGAAGTCCCCGGCCCCGTCTTAACCGCAATCCCGTGGAACCGGCCAGAACGGAGGAATCGGGCTCATAGATTTACAGTTAAAATCAATTAGCTCCTAATTGGCTTCGAAAGGTTTATCGCGGGTATCGTTTTATTGGGCGTCGGCTGGCCGAGGAGGAGACCGGTCTCAAGTAAGATGGATCGCTTCCACCGCCGGCAGTTAAACTGAATATCAATAATTATAATTGTAACGCGTGGGTCTTATACATACCGCAGCATGGTGTTAATGAGGTGCGAAGTGTGTACCGCGGTGCCAGAAGAACGCCGTGTAATTAAGGATGTCGTTAAAAGCGATTCGAATAAAATCAACGAAACTCGTATACCCGCGAGAGTGTTAACTAATTAGGCGATCGGCGAACGTGAAAGTTGGAAACGTGTTGGATAAATGCAACTGTCGTCTTGCCTTGTTAACGATTCTGCGCATTTATAACAGAAACGAGTGAGCGAAAGTTGCAATAACAAAGTTATCAGAACTATCTGAAATTATTGTTGCCATATATTCGATATACTGAAACTGTTATAACAGGAAACGTATCTGTGTTTATTTCGCGCAAATATTGCAAGTTGCTCGCTCAGCAAAATGGCATTTTCCTTTGACTGACACAATCTGAAAAGCAATTATGGGTGCATGCAATTTATACGTCGAAAAGAACGCTTTCATAAACTTTTAGACGGTAAATCTTGAAGATTTACGTTTCGATGGTAACTGGTTTCGTACCTTACAACTTTTAATGAACTGAAAATAATATAACAGTTAAGTCGAATTCTCAAAACGCTTCGACTGTGACGTATAAAATCCGCAAGTTTATCAAACCCTCGCCGTACAATTTTCTTTGCAGTTACGTCGACTAGAAGTTTTTCGATTATAATAATTTCTTAGAAGAAGAAGGAAACTTGTATGTATCGTATGTCTACGTTCTCTGGAATATTTAAATATCCTTGCGAAAAAAACAGAATTTAATTCTACGTTAAAAGAACGGAATAACATTCGTGCTGAACGGAGTTCTTCCTAGAAATCTCCATCGCGAGTCGGACTCGTTAAAGTACGGAACAAGGGGTTAACAACGCAACCAAGTTGTTATTACTTACTTGTCGTACTTCGCAGAGAGTACGGATAGTTAAAGAATAATTCGTTGAGGCGGCGAAGCATCAGAGGAGAATCGGTCTCTCGAACGTTGGCAGGGATCAATGAGTCGCGAATAAGAATCGAAAGAGATCCGGCATATTTCCCAAAAGACATTCGTCTTCCGGCTGTCGACAGGCGTCGAATATAAAGCAGCGTTGTTTCGAATATTGGCGAGGCTGTAATGTAATATGTCTTGCGAGAGCTTCCCGGCCTAACTGGAAGGATCGCGAAATAATGCCGGGACGGTCCCCTTATCGGACGGAGAAAACTCGGGCGCGTAAACGAGACTGCAAGCCGGGACTTGTAAACCCCCCCGGAGAAGCAAGCCGGGGGACAAGACGGAAGATTTACGATTCTAGCAGGAAAAACGTAACAATCGTAATATCCTCTCCCTGCGAGGAGAGTCAGACGGTGATTTTTCATATGCGCCGTGTCTCGCAGTCCCCGCCTGGTCTTCTGTTTAATTCTCCCTTAATACGGGTGAAATGAAGCTCGGCAACGACAAAGACGACCTTTGCCGGGACGACACTGTTACATCGTAACAGTAACCTGAAGCGGAACCCCGACGAGTAGAAAACAGCGAGAGAGTTATCGTTGGGCGACGTATCGTCGCAGGGATTGGCATTTTTACGGAATAACGTGAACAAACGGAAACCAAAATCCATCTCTTCACTCTCTTCGATATTTGCTCAGGTAATAAAAACAAGAACATGTCACGATGAAATTTAATACAGCATAAATACGGCCAAATATAAATTATCCGTGGATTGAGACTGTTTTCAAATGAAAATATTACGACTGTATAATTCGTATTTTCACCGAAATATTTTCGTGAAATATTCGTCCGGATTATATCGTTGGATTCTGCTATTTTCCCAGTCAAAATTTCATATCCGAATTTCTCTTTCCTCGTGATCCTTTCAAATTCATTGGCAGGTCAATCTTGCCGCGTTCAAATA
Source organism: Augochlora pura (assembly GCF_028453695.1). Lineage (NCBI taxonomy): Eukaryota > Metazoa > Arthropoda > Insecta > Hymenoptera > Halictidae > Augochlora > Augochlora pura. The sequence continues at coordinate 10,658,240 of NC_135773.1, read as the reverse complement.
ATTAGAACAAAAGCCGAAGCAAAAGTCAGCGTAAAATTTTCGCGAGCTCCGTTCAACGTTCATTAACCGTTCGATTCTTACAATGGATCCCAAAATGTACATTGGTGGTCGCACATCGATCGCTTCAAACGGGAACTTCGGAAACTTCTTCGAAGTAGAGAAGTTCGACGTGGCTGTGCCCTTTCGGAATCCGTAATAAACTTCGTCGCGCTGTTATCGCATAAATCGGGCGCTGTTGAAAATTTGCATTGGAAAAACTAGCAGCGACCGGGACCGAGAGTCGAAGTAGAAGATCGATCCGGCTTGTTGAATATCAGCCGGAGGAAGACACTTTGTGTCTTCTCTACTTCTTCAGTGGTGGCGACACTTTCGCGGAAAGTTCGCTGTACGTGCCAGCTAGCGAATCTTCCGTCGTTCTCTAGTCTTTCTCCGGAAGAGCTCGAGTGACAGAAGGCAGGGAAATTAAGGCGAACGAACCGCGCGAGCCAACGGGCACGAAAAACTCGGCCGCGGACAAGAAACGCGACACGTCAGCCGGCATGGGGGTCGGTCGAGCCGGGCGGGGGATGGCGATTAATTGCCAAAATAACTGCAGACACGAGGAATCGTTTAGGCACGACTCTCGGAACATTGTTTACCGTGGATACAGCCGACTGGAATCTATGTCCCCGTGGACACGCTCGACATAATATACGAGGACAGTTACCGCCCTCGGCGACGTATATTACCCCCCACCTAAGTGGCGCTCTTTCGTTCGTCCTGTTGAACAGCTACGGTGAAATATTCCGCGTGACCCGTGTCGGACACCCGCATGATTCAGGTGAAGCCGATCGATCGTTTCCGAAGCTCATCGACGCGGCAGAACGATCTGTCGTGCTCGAACCTCCTGCAAATGACGCACTGATTCGCTCGAGCGCGCACGCTATTCCCGTCTATGTACTTTCTCGATGATGTCGTTTTCTGCGCGTTTGCGACATGTGTAGATTTCTAAAATACAAGGGAACATAGTAATTAACAAAAAACTAGTGGCATTTGTATTTCATTTTTACGAAAGGAGGTTATTAATCCCTTGCACTATAATAACGAGTCAGCCTCGTAGCGAACGTTTCATGCACGATTCGATAAATATGACTGACAATCATTTCTATTCAATCGAAACAAAGTTTGAATCCCCTGTCAGCGAAATTTGAGAATGAAAGTAAACGAGGACTATCGGGACACAAGAATCATCTCATGACATCAAGGAAATAATTGAGGACCGAAACAGTCGTAATCAACGTAGCTCTAAAAGACGCAATAGTGCAAGGGGTTAACCTATACTAACCTATTATTATATTAACCTATATTAACCTATATTAAAGTAGATATAAACCTCTTAGTTTCGTGCTTTACTCAATTGTTTTATTAATTATTAAAGTAAACGATTACAGTGAAAGTGTGTATGTACAATACACTAAGAAAAGAATATATGTCATTAATACTATATGTATAGCTATATGAAAAATATATATATTAAGAAAAATGTTAATTTAGTTATGCAAAAATTTATTTGCGCAAAATCCAGCCGTGCCTAAGAGGTTAATAATGTTATCGACTGTCCGGCATTGCGTAATCTACGTACAATAGTTAACTATAATGCCCTATGCGTGCTATTAGCGATATTTAAAACAGATCTTACAAGGAACACTATGATCACAAAATCGCACCAATCTTTTTATGCAAGTTAATAGTATATATTAGCAAGATCACAAAAATATAAATGAAAAGTGCTACCAAAGCCTGGTATAGCTTCGTGAGATTAATAAAGAAGATGGAAAACACAAGGGTGCGAAGGGTTGCCTTTTAATGTTGCGCACGTGGTACATCCCTTTAAATTTCTTCAGTCTCTGCACGTTACATTGGACTTGGATCCGTTATTCGACAAATAAATAAATCAAGTTCTAGTTGTAGGAAATTTGTCTCGAATTTTAATTTCGATAAAAGTGCATATGAAATTGGCAATCTGGCTGTTTGATTATATGTATAACTCTTTTAATCATTCCTTATATTCTGGATATTTAATTTCTTCAGAAGCACGTTAAATGTTTATAACCCAGATAATGTACCACGAATTTAGGATTTAAACAATTTCTGCAAATAGTCGTTAACGTAAAATTAATAGTTTCTAATCATTTCACTACTTTTGTTTTACCACCAGTGATTACTCAGCTTCGAAATATTAAATAACTAAACAGAAGAAGAGAAATTGAACATTCAGACTTTCAGAAAACATTTGATCTCTTCCAAGATTGCAAGCACGCTAATTATAACCGCGATTATGTCCATAAGTTCGCATCTTTTCGTATAACCAGTGTAAGGTTGGGTCAACTAGAAATCGAGTGGTTCAATAGCAGTCGAACTTTTGACCCTATGCGCGACGAAGCAACTCGAGAATTCGTACACCGTCCAAAAGTAAAAGTGAAAAAGGATAATGTCGCACGAACAGCGCGCTGATTCGTCCGGAGCTTTATTTTCGTCGCGACGTCGTGCGAGCAACTCGTAACTTGCTTTAGACACATCGTATTTATTCTCAGTGACCAATGTAGGTAATTGTTAACATTATGTAAAACTGTCTGTATTACAAAAAACTAAATTACGTGTCATTTCTTTTCTCAGATTTCACGTTAAAGTTGTGAATATTTATAGAACGTAAAAATGTATTAGGCAGGATTTTATAGTAGAATTTGAAGAATTTAAGATTGTCGAATAGAAATAAAAATTTCTATATAAAATTTTATTACAATTGATACAGAGAATTTTTATCTTTGCATCCAGATTATAGTAATATTAAATCATGATACATTAAGAGGTGCAATATTCCACGTTCATTAATATTCTAAATTAATACGTTCGTAAGTTTATACATTATATTTTACTTAAGAAACATCAACTTTGATTTTTGCGCGTCATTATTCGGAATTATAAATCACAGGATACGTTGCATTTGACTTAAAAAATATCAGGATACTTTGGTAACACGTGTACGAAGTTTCAAATAAATTGTTTATACTTATTCATACGCGAATCCTCCGTTATTATTTTGGGAAAAATCGTCGCAGTTTCTACAAAATTCCTCTGTTCAATAATATGTTAAATATCGAGCTAGCACAATTACCAGCAAAGCGAAAAGATTTCAAACCGCTTGCAAGCAAAAGAAAATCTAAAATTATAAAATTCATCAGGCTCGTCCAAAAGATTAACCGCGCACTACACATCGGAAATTCGACATTCGCACGGCCCAACTGGCGGGACAACTGTATTCCACATGTCGACACACATGAAACTGGCGCGTAGCAGAGGAGCGTCTTGCACGCACACCGTGTCGACGAGCTCAGAAAAAGCACTGTGTCCCTCCGATGCCGCTCGAAATCCGTCGGCCGACACCGCCGAAATCCGCTGCAAAAAAATTCCGAATGCGTGTCCCGCCGTAATTCGCGCGTGAAGCTTTCACGGCCGGCTCGTAGACAGCGTTTAAATTGACCGAAGAAAAATGTCGGGCCGGCCGGGAACCGAGACGGATATTAGCCGGAGCGACGAGCTTTTAACGCTGGAATTTTCACGCTCCAGCTATCGACCCCTCCGGCCGGCCACGGTCGCGCCGAACGAAACATTCTCACGCTTCTTGGCGCGGCGAGCCGCGGATCTCTCCTCCCGCGACGAATTAATAAAACTCTGTATCTCTTTTTCCATATTCTTTTTTTTTTTTGCCCGCGATCCACGGAACGCGAACGGCACCGAGCGCCGATGGTCGCGGGCTTGCGCGTGGAATTCGCGTGGGCGAGAGTGCTAAATGATGTTTTTGGACATCGTTATGCCGCTTGTCGAGGGGAGGCTCGCCGTTTGATAAATTCACGGCCCGCAGGCTGCGTGACCGCTCCTCGGGCCGGAATAAGCAAATCGTTTATTTGTCGCCGCGAATTTTCTCGCTTAATCCGCGAGTCAATGTCGGAAATATTTTTCACTATTCCACGATCGAGAGATCGACGCGACAGAGAAGATTCTGAGAAAGTCGGTAACGATGGCAGAGCCCTTAAAAGGGCTTATGTATGTACATTGTTTTATAACGATCATACAATCATCATATGGATATGAAGTGTATCTAAAAATTTCTCACAGGAATATTTACATAATATCAAAAACTGTAAAAGAAAATATGATTTGACAGTTTTAGTGTGAAAGTGGTGACACTCTGACTATTTAGAAATCATTTGCACGTAGTTCCTAAGTATTTTGATATCTAGCAATGTGTTGAGTCCTGGGCACAGGGCCCCAAGGACGATTTTCAAACAATGAAGACAAATTATAGTTTATGATGCTAGTAATGGTAAAATGCTATTTTTGAGGAACCGAACCATCAAGTAATTTTAGTATTTCGCGCGACGCATGGTAATCGGTTTACAATCTCCTGTTTTCGGTCTCAATAGCGAACGCTGGCATCATAAAACTCGGGGGTTTCCAAAGGGGCTCCGCGGACAGAGGCCTGAAGGCCCAAGGCAGGCTCGCGACCGTTCCGCGAGCAGCTATGTATTTTTACGCTTCATTCAAACCTGGAGGAAATCCCTGTCAATCGTTGCGAAAACCAACCCCTACCATAGAGTTTCTTCCGATCCCCACTTTTTAGATTTGTTACCACTTCCACCAACTTCTTCCTGGACCGAGCTTTCGTAAAAGCTCGTACGACGTCAAAAATTAGAGAAACATTTCGACTATAGAAACATTCAGACCACAGAAACGAGTAGAACATAGATCACGAATTAGTGTAGAATTCTAAACCTGAGAGCAAAAGTGTATTATAGTAAGCTAAATAATAAAGTGAGTGAAATTCCAAGTCCACATTTTAATACAGTCCACTTCTATAGCGTCATAGTTCGTCGCTATTACTGATCGACGCCGTGACGCCCCAACACAATGTTATACAATTTCTTGTTAAGTTGTTGTATGTACAGATTTGTTAAATACGAGAATGCACTCATATTATCAACCCTTTCGTACTGGAACAAATCAGAAAATCGCAATGGATATTTTATAGATAAGCTAGTCATTACAAATGGTATTTGTTTTTATTATTACAAAATTCGATAATAAAAATGGCAGATGGTATCAATCACTTTTAAACTCGTCGAAAGAAGCCTCCTATTCAACAAAATAAATTTTTCTGTATGCCTTGCTTCAATTAAAGAATGTATGAAAATGGATATTTTCAGCCGACGAAAATTTATGAGTCATTGTGACAGTCATAGCCTAGATCCAGTCAAACCTTTACAATTAATTTTCATTTTTATATCTTTAATAGTTAATTTTATATCGATTTACCTTTTATTTAATTCAATAGCAGTAGTCGAAAATTTCAGATAACTACCATCAAATTTATAATTCAGATGGAATGTTTATAACTCTGGGACAAAATAGACCCGATCCTCGCCGTCAGAGCATTAATAAAAACAGATCTGAATAGGTCACAGACCAAAAAATCTTACGACGGTCAATGCTGACTCAGAGTCTTCCTATTCTGCGTAGAAGAAGGAACGAGCTAAGAACGTGCTAAAATCGAGCGTAGTGATCTCGAAGACAGGTGTGCCCGAATTACGCTTGCCCAATTAAAGAACACAGGAGTCGAGTCCTTCCTTGGTCCGCTCGTTTTCGTTTATCAGGAATTTCGCCGGCGTCCGGGGAGGAGTCCTTTGAAGTCTCCTCGAAAGAGACTAGAGACGCAACATTTGCGAGAGGCGCGTATTAAAAAATTCCATCCTTGAAATTTCAGGAATCCAATTTTTCCTCGACTCGATGCGGAGGCTCGTTACCGGTGCCGCGGTCTCGAGAGTAAAAGCCGCCGGTGGAAATAGAGTGGAAGGTCGGATGGAAGAATTCCACGGGAGCGCGGAGCTTTAAGTATGATTTAGCGTGCGCGCGGGTATAATGGCGCGCAAGCAAGTACTACGCTGCTTTCCACGGAGCGATTCACTCCAACTGCCAACTCTCATACGACACGCTCGTTTTCGTTTAACCGATTTCACCCGTTCGACCGAAAAATATGTCTTCCTACAATTTTCTGATCAACGTCCTACCGCGACTGTCCGATCGTCTTCTGCGTCTGACCACTCGCTGGCTTGTTCTACTTAAGCCATCATTCACGTCGTGGTTTACGTGGTAGTTAACCCTTTGTACTATGACCCTTTTCACGCTGCGTTGATTAGCATTTATTTAGCCTTAATATCTTCCGCAATAGAGACAGACAATTTTCGTTTCTTTTATCGTCTTTATGTACTTTTGTTTCTGAACTTTGATAACAGAAGAATTTATTTTTATTTCGATGTAGAAGAAATTAATAACAATCATATTTAGTAGAATATTGCGTGAAACTTTTATCACGAGTCTGACTCGTTATTATAGTGCAAGGGGTTAATTTTATCGTCACATTTATTCCGATGACATAAGAAGGTCGAAAGAAATAGATATTGACCCTTTGCACTCGGAGCCATTTAACTGTAAATCTAAGATTATCTTTTTGGCTTCTAGTATTTTCATTTTACCTGACAAAGTGCATTTTTATGGATATGAAATTAATTCTTGTGACACGTACTAACAGGTTCACTTTTAACAAGTTTTTACATATAAACTTTATTAGTATAAACATTATTTTGAAACCTGATAGAACAATTTCAGTGGTGCCTCAGAGTCATTACTCGAGTGCAAAGGGTTAACGTTACTCGAGGCAACTTGCAGATGGTTGACGTCATTGAAAAATCAATTAAGAATTCTTCAATCGGTAAGAACAATATTACTGCATTCATTCAGACGATATAGTAGAATATGTACTACGATACTTGTTCAAATAAATCATTCTATTCGATCTTTCCTAATAGAATCGTTTCTGTACAATTTTCTTTCATTTGTTCTAGTGGAATTCCATGAATCAATTTTTTCACCATGAATCTGTGGTAACGGTGGCTGGTAAGAAGACACGTCTTTCTCATAGTGATTTAAAGTTTCCGCTTGAAATCGCCTCGCTGCTGCTACTACACGGGAAAATCCTCGGTGGTGAGTGCGATCCTGTTAGAAGTATATACAAGGTGTCGTACTATTAAATACAGGTTTTATGGATGTATAGCAAAAATGACTGGTTGAAATACAAGACTATAAAGACTCCAAAAGTATTTCAGCATACCGTTCACGTTATTTATGGTATATTAACATAGTTGAGTGAAGCAATGCCTTTTTATCCAACTTCTGCTTTTTATGTTTAACGCAGAAATATTTTTAGTCCCAAGCTACGTATATAAATTATTATATAAAAATAATGTTTTATTAAACACGACAGCTAACCGGAATGATTAGAATTGGTTTCAGATGAAAGAATAGATCCGAAATAAAAAGTAAAATGCTCGATATAAATTTTCCGCGCTAATATTTTGTGCCAATATTCTGGTTCAGTTCTTCGCGCAGAATCACCGTCCATACCTCGAGTGCGCGACACCCGTTATAACGGCGTACAACTACGAGCCAGGAGCGTTATTTCTCGGGACTATAGATCTTTTCATTATCGCCGTGCGTAAGTGATACGTAAATCATACTAAAGCGACCATTCCACGGCCATTATATCCGGAGGAGGCTGATCCAACCTCGGCGGGGCCATCCGGGCTGGTTTTCACGCCACGTTCCTGCGTAAGTGCGTACGGGGATTAAGGTGGGTCGTTTCCGTCGTTCGCCGGCAGTTTTCCTCGAGCAGCGGCCGGCCGTTTCCTTTCTTTAGGACGTTTCTATCGGGCAGGAAATTCTGTTTACGAGCGAGCAGACGTATCTGTCGCTCGTCCGCCCGGCTCCCTTTTTCGAACACGTAACCACCATATAATTGCGCGCACCCTCGCCCCCCGCCCGGCGCAGCTTTATCGTCCGCGGATACTGTGAAAATAATAGGAAGCTCCACGGCCGGAGAATTAATTTTTCTTCCGTGCGACACACCGAAGTTTCGCCGAGGCGCCCGTTTCGTGCGCCGATAGCATCGCGCTTCTTCACCGAGACTGCTCGTTTGCGACCGCGCGATTAAACTTATTAGACTTTTTAGCCGGGTACGCGTGTTTCCGGTTCCGCATCCGCGGCGAACACGGTAGTCCGACGTACCTCGCGGCGTTCCGATGCTCTTTATCGGAATTTTACGAAACGGCGGTTAAAACGGCGAGCATCCTACGTTATAATCGTTTCGCACACGATACTGTGCACGGGCTGACAGAGAGCACGCGATTTGTTGCTCGATACCACGTTTCGGGTATATCGAGTTCGAAAAGCGACGGCAATGAATCTGTCGAACTCATTTGGATCCCGCGGGTCCTATAGTTGCTCTTATTGTTTTCTATCGGCTTCGTTAGGAGACTGAGACCTTTTACGCGACTGTGGCAAGTTAATACTAGTTCACGATGAGCTGGGAGCAGTCGGTTTATATTGATTTACAAAAGCAACAATGGGACATTTATTTATTTATTTATCGTGTTATATTGGCCCGAATTAATAGTACTTTTATTTTAGGACAGCAACTTATGGCCACCGTGCCAGTTAATATAGATGATACCAATTTTTGACTACTTTCTTGAATTTTTGTTCTGACATATTCAAACAAACTGAGCTTTACTAAGCTATTTAAAATACAAAGTAGAATTCTTATTTCCTAGTTTCATTTTCGTTAATTAAATAACTACAATGCTGTGCGAATTTTGGGGATTACTCTTTGACCTCCAAGGTGTTAATTTGTATAAAAATCCACCCGGTATTGAATTCGACGATAAATAGAGACACGAGGGAAGTCGTTGTATTAGAATACAGCAGTAAGCATTATTTCCGAATCATTTCGGTCCGCATTGATCGTAACGTAATTCCAGAGAAATCCGTTTCGCGACGCAGCCCAGAAAATCGTGCCGAGTAGCAGGCATTCCGCTCGGTCGTCCCAAAGCGCGTCATCGCGCGTGAACGTCCCTTCTCATTTCCTGGAAAGTAAATCGACTCGCGATCATGCAATCCGAGCGTTCGATCGTCGCGGCGCCCTCAAGTATACGGTGGCAGCCGTTTAGAGCCAGTAAAATAATAACGACCGGGGTAACGCGGGCCAGGCCTAAGTCACCCTCTGCCTATAGCTTTCTTTTACGGCTGAAAATTACTGCCGTGCGACCCTCCCGCGTTTATGGCTCTCGACGTCGCGCCATCGCCGGCCGCCGCGCGTTTCACGTCGCGGTCAACCCGAAGCCGTTCCGGGACGTTTTTCAGCGGGCATTTTTTTATAGCAGGAAACGATCTACTAAGTATAATTCCATGTCCCTGCCACGTTGTTCCTTCCGATTCGGTGGCTCATTGCGACGCGCGCTTCGATCTAGAGATAACAGTGACGTTTGATGAGAGATAAGCCGAGCGGACACGCGGATTTCCAATCAAAACGGTGTTTCGAGGGTTCGGATTGCTCCAAGGATCAAGATTATTTCGTGAATTAAATACTTCATGCCCGGGAAGCATAATTCGTTTTGCCTATCTATATCGTGTGTCGCCATTCTTAATTCTTGTTTTATTGCTATTATTATTTACTGTAATTACTGTTCTTATCATTGTTATTATACACTCGTACTCGTGTATTTGATGTTATTACACTATAATAAAGGATCTGCATTGTTTACAGAATGAAGGAATTTAAATTAATTAAAAATTAGTCTTTAGGGACAACGCTTTGCAGCAGGGAATCTTGTCGATATGCTTCCAATTAACATAATACTCTAAGGATACACTAATTTATTAATACCAAAATTTTTAATTCCAACACTAATGTAAAAGCAAATATAATTCGGAAATTAAGCTTTCATTTACAAACTGCAAATTCTTCTTTTACATATTTTAATTTAAACATAGAACACATTACCTCGAGCGAGGACCAAAAGTAGCTTGGTTAAAATTGTTCCAATAATCGAGATTCTATTAAGAATCGAGATTGTTTTAAAGATCAAGATTATTTAAAATACAATAATATAAAATTTAATTTTGAAGTATCTAGCTAAAACTATTTAAAAGACGATTCCTTTACAGAAAAAAAACAGCTTGGTACTTACAAAATAATAGACGTTTTACGCGCGCATTATGCACATAAATATACATGTGTAATATTTCAATGAATAACGCACATCCTTGGTAAAAGTGGTCATTAAAACTAGAAATATATCGTGGACCATAAAAGTAATTACAACAGAAGGTTCCACCTGTAATTTTCCTCCCGGCGTAATTCTCGGCGATTTTCCTAAAACTCGCTCATAAAACTATTCCCAATAATTCCTTGCACAATTCTGCACGCGCGTGTTCCCCGATCCGAGTCCGGCAAGCGATACCTCATAGAAATCGTAAAAGCAGACTTCCGTCGCGCCGGGCAGTAATAAATTCGGATCAAGCTCGTTAGGCCAGCACACGCGTGCCGTAAATTAAAAAGTCGGCGACCCGAAAACGGAAGCCGGGGGGTCCGCCTCAAAAGCCGCGGCCAATTTTCTTTGCGCCCGTGGGAAATCCGTCGTCGCGGACCTTCGAACACGGAGGATCTTTGAAGAGCAGAGAGTGAAGCGAGTGAAGGACGTGCGAGAGGGCGAGGAGAAGCGAAGCATCGCTGTCCGTGGCGCGCGGGTTGGAACAGCTTCCCGCGGCACCGAAGACCGCACGAAGATGGAGGAAGGAAGGAACGGACGGGTCTGGGGGCGCGGTAGGGTGAATCCTCCTTTGCCGAGGAAAGAAGCGGAGAGAACCGGGGGGGGGGGGGGGGGGGGCACGCGGTCGTAGACGCAACGCGGGAGGGTCCGGGCTCGACCGCAAACACCTCACGTAGCATCGCGTAGATTAAAGCTTGTGTCCCGGCCGGCGCGGCGTCAAGGTTGTGTGGAAGTGCGTGCGGCAGCGAGTGCGGCGAAAACACACGGGAAATCTTGGGAGTTCGCGGTCGACGGGGATGCACGGGAACGTAGACGCGGAGAGCAGCCCAGCCGGAGGGGTTAGGCGAGGAAAAATCAACCCGAGAAGTCGCTCGGATCAGACACGCATTCCGAGGTCTTAGTCCCGTAAGCCGGCGCTCCTTTTTTTCCGACGGGATCAACGCGTCAGAAAACGGGATCACAGAGCCAGAAACTTTTCCAATTACCGCGTATTAAAAGCTCGTTCGATCGGGATCGAGGCCTCGATTCACGGACCTACACTTTTATCGGCGCACAGTGGTCTTCCTGGTCTCGAACGCTGGGCGAAATTATCTTAATTGTAGGGGCAAATATTTAATACAAAAAAATACACGAGATACAAAATTTGCATATACGAATGTTTGTTGCATCGTATTATTTCATTAAGATACATATTATCTTCTGCAATTCTGTGTTTAAATATCTTGGTCTCGTACTTCATCGAACTCATCTATTTCGGAGTCGTCTACTATGTTTTTATTCATTTTATGCTTCTCTAATTTTCATCTAATTAAACACCTTTAACAAGAAGAAAATTGCATTGATTTGATCGACGTCGATACAAGCTTCGAATCCCACTTAGAAGTGTATAATAAAATGTTATATAAATAGTTTAAAGTGTAATCTACTTCCCTGTAACTTTTTGACATCACTCGCAAGTGCACAGGTAAAGTAGAACAATATTTCATGGAAATTAAGTGCAGGATTACAGTAACAACCTCTGTACAGGAAAATATTGCCATCGTATCCTAACGATGTAGAAAAATAATTAATGACTGAACAGTAATTTTGCAACCGTTTAAAGGAAAATAAAATAAAGGTATTAAAATACGGTTCTCTGTGCATTCAACGATCTTAGACACCAATCACTTTACGCAAGACTTTAAATCGACTTCTGACCACTTTTCGAGACGATGTTCCCCGGTGCGAAACGATCGATCAGTCGAACATGTCTCGACGCGCGAAACATCGTGTTCGATAGGGACTACGTCGACACGCGCGTGAGTGTGAGACTGGTTTCTGGCTATATCGGCCGCCGCGAGGGAGGAACTTCAATTTCGCGGAAACGCGGGGATGCGAAACGATCGCCTTTTAATCGGATGCCGCGAATTCCGGGACCTTTACGATCGTGATTCATCGGAGGCGCCAGACACGCGTCCCTTCGGATTCGGCGTTAAACGCGTTGACGAGGATGCTCGGCGTAGGCTCGAGTCGCGTTTTAATGGTCACCGTGCACGCCTTATTTGCATTTGTATAGGGTGATATAGTTTAACGCGTCGATCGTACTGTGATCTGCTTACCATAATCGCGTTGATCTGTTCGCCGAATGTGTTCCGCCTCGGGGATCCTTCTTTCGTCGTTTTATTCGCGATGAAATGAGCATTAGCAACATTTATTTTATTTATTACGTTTTCTTAAACATCTTACATAGTGTAACCGAACATATTGTCTCCAGGCGAGCGGAACGCCGACGAGGACTGTGTGTGTGTATGTGTGTGTGTGTGTGTGTGTGTGTGGCGGACAACGCGTGATCTCCCTTCTCCAGCGCCGAAGATGCGTGCGCATCGATCCCCACCCGATTGCGATCGAAGAAGGTCGATGCGAGAACAGATTTCGGCACTTTGAGTTTGGAAGCGATAGAAATCAAGTCGAGAGATATACAGCCGTGCGAGAAACGTAATTAGCGGGTCAAACCGACCAGACGAGACAAGGCAAACCGACCTGTCCGTTTCTTAGCTGCAAGCGCCTCAAAACCGGGGAGTCGTGAACGTAAAACCGCGTCACGGCACAGGACGCGCGTTGATCATCGAAGAATTCTCGCGACCACGTAGGTGTCATTTCATTAATTAATCGAACCATTCGAGAGGCAGACGCTCAATAGAAGCGGACAGCTGTTCTTGGGAAGGTCTAACTGAACTGGCTCGGGGCGGCGCCGAATAGGTGCCCGAACTAGCTGAAGCCGTTTTGACTTTCTCACGAGCATAGATCGCTGGTGTATCAAGTGCAATCCTGTGGGCGCACCCCGGGAGGAAACTTGCTTCATTCAGTGGTGCGCGGAAAACACGACCGGATAACGCCTTCCCTCGATTCGTAAACGACGGGCGCCCTTCCGAGCCATCGCGAAGGATCGGGTAGATTATTGGTGGCCTATGCTGAGTCGATCGTTTGTCTAACGAACATCGACTCCGTGTAGGCAAGCCTCAGTTGTCGCGTCGCGTCATCAGAAAGCCAGGTTATCAGGCTACCATCTTCGTTCTTTAAAGTAGTGTTGTTGCTTCCAGACGCGGAGAAACGTGCTCTGCACGCACGGCATCCGTTCGCCGTCATTTCAGTGTAAACATTGTACGCCCCGCAAGCATAACTGCGACGTATCGCGCAAACACCGCGCCGTATCGAAGTACCGACCTTGCCGTAAATTTGTAAACACCGTTCTCCCGCGGATGACTCGTATTTCGCTGAGAAGTCAGCATTTCGCGTGCTTTCTTTCTCTCATTTTCTCAATAAAAGCATTATTTAGGCAAATCAGACTCATTCACTAACCCGAGGCAGATCCTTGCGTCCAGCGACACGGACCTTACTCGACAAGCCGACGCGAACATTAACCGGGCGCGTCGGTTTATTTAAATTAACGAACGTTTTTCCTCGCGTAAAAACTAGACCCGATTATAATAACGTTGAAAAATAGTAAAGGTACATCGGGAGCAAGCTGTGTGGTGGAGAACGACGTTGCTATTCTTCTACCGAGATATTTTTCTTATCTCTTTTAATGAATCTCTTGTTAAAATAACAACTAAATGTTGCACATTTCAACACATTCTTGGTTGAACTTTGTATTTGCGTACTCTAAACGATCTACAAGACTAGGAAAGGTAGGAAGAAAAATTACTGCAATAAATACTAACGCTATTTGTTAAGTCTAAACCATCCTACGGATTTATTATACGCACAATGCTACAAAGTTGTGACAAATGGCTGTAATAGATAGCGCTGTCTAAATATTGCGGAATAATAGAATGGAAAACATATGGACTCATTTATTGCAGTTTGCACGTGTAATATTTATATTCGCTGTGCGGGCTGCACAGATATATCTGGTGCGCGTGTGACATCTGTTGTCATTTGTTATCATTTCCAATGCAGATGCAGCACCGTGTGATCGTTTTATTGGTGACTCTTTACTTGTTTCCTGGTTATTTGCTTCGCGATTTATGCTTTCTATAAATTCGCTGGCCTTCGTTCAGTCCATTGTTTAATCTTTACCGGTCTTATTCTCCTGCCGCTTTCATCATTTTGTCTCGATTAAACAGGTATTTGATTGCTTCATATGTATTTGATTGTTTAATAACAATTCAAAACTTACAAAAATCGAAATCTATTTAATCTAGACTAGCAATGTAGAATAATCCTAGTTGTGTTATTATGCATTTTTGGACGTTTGTTCATGATTATCGCCAATTATTTTTAGAGACATATACTCCAAAGGATTACTTAAATTTAAAACAATACAAACATTTTAAGTAAGTTCCTTGACCAAATTTATATATTCATATGAACTGTAATGTATTGGAATTAACTGAATGTTAATTTACACATTTGTCAAAATTTTACTTGAGAAATAACTCTTGAGAAATGTGGTAGGCATTCGGCATTCGACGTATTAACTCTTTTTACTCAAACAACGACCGCAAGGAGGCATTAAAAATTATTATATCACGTTTCAAAATAATTTTATTAATCAATTTTATATTTAAAGAAATGAAAGCATAGTTACTTATACCGTGGCTCAGAAAAGCTATTTTAAGTTTTGCGTTGATTCGGCCTTCGAGTTCAAAGGGTTAAATGTTAGATGACACGCTCTGCGATGCTCGGCACTGCGTTAATACGGAGATAATGAACCGATAGCTTCTTCCGAAATCTACGGTGCAAGTTCTCTCCGGCGTGGACTGGAGATTGGGTAGGTGGAGCCGGAGGAAAGTGGACGGTCTGCAAGGTAGGAAACGGGAACATGAAGAAGAGAAACGGTGTGCGGCTGGAAATTCGTTGTCTCCGCGTAGGACGCGTGCCGGGAAGCAACAGCGACACCGTGTTCAAGGGACCGGTATACCCGGAAGGATCAAACGTGATCCCGACCAAGCAGGACTTGGCAAGACTAAGCGCTCACGGCCGGTCCTATCTACCAGTTTCAGAAGTTCCATCCTTCTATCCTACGGGGACGCAATTTCGTGAGGATAATTTAAAAATCGTGGGATTAACCGTAAGCCTGCTCGTATATTGGCTTATCCTGGCCGGCGGCGGTGTCAGCTCAGCCGGCTGGTCTATATTAAACGCGGGCGCGATAATAATGGCCAATAACGATCGTTTTATACTCGACGATTCGCACGATCGCGATAGAGGGTCGGGCAAAAAGCTCCGCCGCCGCCGCCAGTTTTCCGCCGGCTAATTATTGCGCCGCGGTATAAATTGGAATTTTCCCGGGGACCGATAGACCGACCGCCCGGCAAAAATCTACCGGCGGACCGTCCCCTCCATCCCCCCCGTCCCGTCCCGTCCTCTTATTCCACCCGCGCGCGGCCGCGCTCCTCGCCTCGTCCTAGACGGCTGGAAACGAGCACGTACGGAACCACGGCCAGAGGGAAATTCCGCGCGTTCCTGCCGCGAGATAACTCGCGTACGAGCACCTCGGAAAATCGGGCTGGCCGGCGTTGCCGGACACGACGACGCTCGAAAAATCGGCCAGCGATTGCGTGGCTACGCCGGAATAACGATGGATCCGTGCCGTGGAAATGCTATCGGGAATCCTCCACGGGCAGATCAACGACCGAAAATATAGCAGCGGCGACCGATACCATCGTAATGCTCGCAACATTCGATTCGGAGCCATTCCCAGCGAATCCTTTCCTCCAGATACGCGAAACTTCCTCGCTGTTCGGCCGCGAGACAATCTCGGGTTAGGATTTTCAGTCTGAATTCGTTCTTTCGCGGATCGTGTACACCCTCTTTATGCGACAATGGCGTTGGATTTTGTGCAAATGAAGTTCAATCCTTCTTTCTGCAAATTAAATTCACCCTTTTAGAAATGATATTCACACTTTTGTGAAACGGATTCACCCCTGGGCAAATCGAATTCACCCTTTTGCACGTCAAATTCATCCATTTGCAAATCCTATTCTGTTTAAATCGTAAACTGAATTTTGTAATAATTAGAAAACTGTCATCCCAATCGCGAGACTTATGGAAATGGAAACTACGATTTTTCGTGGCTTTCTTCGAAGATGACGATAGAAATTGAGTGATGTTACTATAGAGAAAGTGTAATTAGAGTAGGCTACGAATTTTACGGATTCACGACAAGCATGGTTTGGTTAAATACGAAATCGTAAAAATTTTTATAGAATTTGAAAATACTGTTGCATTATTTTCAACTCGTTATAATAATTAAAAAAATGAAATAAATGTCTACGTAGCCTCTGTATCTTGCAATTAGTGCGTGCAATTTTTATTTTGCATAATGATCCACATTCGGAAGGTTAATACTGGAACTACCAACCCTTAGCGTGAATAATATACATTATTTTATTATAATGATAAGAGTAGATTTATTTAAGCCTCATGCAACTGTTATTATAATAAATACTTGACTAGAGAAGCGTATATAACAATTTCTCACGGCAAAATTATCACAATTTTAATATAATATAATAACTGTAATAGAAGAAATCAGAAACCAGTAATTATGACTATTTGGTGGTTGTATTCTTAAACTGTTAGCTGCGTACAACGAGTATACACGTCACAAGGAAATAGCAATTTTATATCTTATAAGAATAATATTTCTCCTACGATCTAGCTTAAACAACATATTCATAAATTTCGCACACTTTGAGATAATTCTAGAACAACTGTCGACAAAACTACAGCAATTGTGATCAATAAATCGTATAACAAAATTAATTTTTAAAATAAATTGACACAGCTAAGTGGTTAAATAAATATCTACTTCTTGTTCATCATTTGCGTAAATTTTGCGAAAGAAAGGCAAGTAAGCACCGTTTAACCCCTCGCCATAGATTGAAGATTCGTAGAAAGAACCTGTAGAGTGTAAATAATATGCCACCCGTTTTAGTCTAAGTAAAAATCTGATTTCTTGTCATCAGTATTTAAACGTTTAAGTAAATACAGATACACGATAAATATAAATTGTCTTTTTTATTTTTAGAAATTATTATACTCGAAAAACTTCTAATCGTTGTAACTATGAATAAAAAGATACGGCAAGGGGTTAACAAACAGTACAATAAAACATGTCCATCGCTCACTTGAGTACAGTAGTGATTCGATTTTACTGACAATTAAGTCCAGGAATAAAAATAGAAACGATAGCCCCGAATGGTTAACATTTCCATCGACTCGAAAAAAAAAGATTCATTTTACCCCTGTCGTCGTAGAATCCTGAAAAGTTCCAAGGAAAATCACCGACTGACACGGTTGGTGAAAACGTGATTTTTCAAAAGCCAGTAAACCCGATCGGACACCGTACGAAGAAGGCGCCTGCGGATCAGAGCGCCGTACACTTTTGACTTTTTCTCTAATAAAATAAAACTCCGTGGCAAAGTGTACGTCCCTCGCTGTCAAAGATTCATCGCCGAGAGGTCAGGCCGGTTCCGGCATGCGCCAGGCGTCGCGACCACGCGATCCTGCGATCCCTGTGTCCGCGCGGCGAAAGCACGGGGGCATAACTTAGAGCGGGAAAGAGGGTCATAAATCCCGCCATCGGCAGCGGCGAGCTATGAATCAAGATTTTTGACCGGTGGCTGCGATACGTATTCCGGAGTGGCGGTGCCAGGAGCAGCCGGCACCGCCTCGATCCCCTAAGACCTTTTACGATCGTTCGCGCGAGCTCGTCTCGATCTCCGCTCGCGTTGACGCGAAGACGAGAGAGGATACCTCGATACGACCAGCGTTTTATCCGCGCAATCGGTCGTCGGATGAGATCCATTCGCCGCGGGGAACGTGCGCGTTTTCGAAACGATTTCCTCGGGGCGGTGACACGGTGCGAGGATCAACCCTGAAACGGAGCGAAGCGGAGCCGAGCGAGGAGCGGAGTATAGCGAGGAGCGGAGCAGAGCGAGGAGCGGAGCCGAGCGAGGAGCGAAGCAGACCGAGGATCGTCGCTTAATTCGAGAGATCGCAGGACCGTTCCCAACCCCACGAAACGAACCGTCGGGGATAGTAATCGGGCGTCGTTAGGGGGTCCGCACAATGCGTGCCAGGACGCGATTCCACGATACCACCCCCATTGTCTATCGGAATCCTCTCCCCTGCATCGGTCCTACGAGGCTCGTCCGTGACGACTGACTGCGGTTTAACCTCGGCGGTTTAGCACGCTCAAACGAGCCCGTTGTCGAACCCTCTGGCCGTCTCGCTCCGAACCGCTCCGTCCCGTCGGCTGTACAAGCGTGTCGCTCCCGATATCTTCCAGCAATTTAAAGACGCTCGTGTGTATCGGCCCTGCGAAATGATCATCCCTCCGGGAGGGTGGGGTCCTTGGCGGAACCTGTGCTGTGACGAATGTGTGGATCCTCGACGGTCACCCACTGTGATCCTTCTACAACTGTGAACGATTTGCGACGCCGTGGAAGGGATGCTTCAATGGTCCCTATCCAATGGTTAGATAGAATTATTTGGGCAAATGTTATTTTGGTACGAGGTGCTAAAATTCTTACTAAACTGAGTACATAAATAATTTTAGCATTCGAATTGATTTCTTTGCTATTTGGATCAATGTATTTAAATCAATGCGTAGACTAAGTGTATAGGTGCTCATTGTTTCGACCATCTACGTCATTGCTAGCCAAGTTATTAGGTAAACGTACACGAAATGTCTTGTTGCCGTAAATACAATAATTCGTGTAGAAGTGATCTCATTGGCTTCTATTTGTGCTGTTTTCAAATAACATATTTCTACATGCATTTAATAACTTTTTATAACTTACTCTTTACCGATATATCTAATATAATGCTTGGCCTTTCTTTTATTTTCAGATTCATATATCATACACCCAAAACAAAATACAACATTACACAGAAATAAAAAAGGAATTAGAATTAGAAGTGCAAACATTGCAAGCCGTTCTCTGCTACAAAGTTACAAAGTACAATAATTATAATAAAATTGTTTCAACTGGTAAATTCGTTTTTAATCTGCATATACGGGTTTAAAATTGCTTGTCATTTACGAAAAAAAAAATTTTAACCGATAAAGGGTTAAAATAATAACGTAATTGCGTTTGGGTAGCTTGCCGGTCCCATGTTAAATTAGCCGACGCTTCGACAGAATGCAAACATCTTACGACACCGGTGCCGGCAGAACGAAAATTGTCGGAATCACTCGGCTGTGCGGTGCGCAAAGATACGGCTAATTAGGGGCTGACAGCTGCGAGCTAACAGTGGCCCTATCCGCGTTATCTCGGAAGGCGATACGAATGTAAATTAGATACCCTCTCGTCTCGGAGGTGTCTCCCGAGCGATACGTCAACGGGGGTCGTCGTCGTCGTCGTCTCGCGAGTCGCGGTTTCTCTTGCGAGGGCCGTTTGTTACGTTCGCGAAACTGCGAAATGTAAATCCGTTCGTGACTCGCCACCGTTCGAGATATTCGAGAGCGGGAAGGGTAGTCGACCTTTGACAGCCGGCAAAAAGTTCCGGAGGAAACGAACGTATATTCTGTACGCGTTTCGAACATTTCTCCGCGTGGCGGAATATAACCAGACTTTTGACTCGGCAAAATTATTCGCTACTGCTCGTTCGCGTGTCCGTTTTCTGTTGTATTGACTTGGAGGAACAGTTGCACAGGCGTTTTAGCAAACGTTTGCAGATTCGGCGTGCAGATTTTTTACATTATATCCTGCTGTCTATATTTGAGCAGACTTGCAATAAATGTAAAATTTAATTTTCCTTCGCGGCATTATCAAAGGTAAACAATTTCTAATGAAATTAAACTGCACAGTGAGTTTATAAAGTTTTCAATAGTGTCTTTCAAAGTGTTTGATTCGAATAAAAAAAATCAGGTTCAAGATTGTTTTATATCAGACAACCGATTCTTTGAATTTGGAAACAACTGTTTCTGAAAATCTAGTATCGGACAGAATTTTTCATTCGAGTGCTCGCACGATTCCCCTCGAATCGCGTCTCTCGTGCAATTTAAATGAAGTTCCATCGCTGTCGCGATAAATTCTCCCGGCGTTCCAGGAAACAAGATATCGAGGTTTGTTCGCGAACCCTCATTATTTTACATATTGTTCCGATACATGGCCGATGCCACAGTGTTTCGGGTACGTGAGGAGAGCATCCTCGAAGAATCGCCCGCGGCTTTTCGACGAAGTGGAGCAGCCGGCGGGGTCGATTTAAACGCGACAGGAATATAAATGCAGTTATTAAAGGCGTTTTCGCGGGGGGACGCTGCCGGCACGCGAATAGCAAACGATCCGAAGAAACGGGGGAATCGCGGCGACATCTTGCAACGGCGAACGAGATTCTCGTTCGCGGGGTATACAAATAACGATTCCCATG
This sequence comes from Augochlora pura, assembly GCF_028453695.1. Classification (NCBI taxonomy): domain Eukaryota; kingdom Metazoa; phylum Arthropoda; class Insecta; order Hymenoptera; family Halictidae; genus Augochlora; species Augochlora pura. Next base: position 10,637,676 of record NC_135773.1, on the reverse strand, counting down.
CGGTGTTCGCTAGCCCGATCGCGTAGCCGGGCTCGGAACACTCCTAGACAACGAGTGCGCTTCTTCCAGCCCTTGTTATCCTCTCCACTGAATATTGAAAGACCGTGAACTCTTCCAAGAATTTGTTGACACTCTGCATCCATGGGACTCGCCGGCGAACACCGTTTTCGCAAAGTCGCGCACATCGTCGCTGGAAAATCGCTACTGCTCTCCGAACTTGCACGCCAAGTGCAATTCTCTTTAGCTTCGAGAGTCCTTCGAATTAGGAGCGAAGGAATGGGAACAGTAGCTTCAACTAATTATTGTGACAAATAAAATGCTAAAATTGTAGTAATCTCTAGATAAACACTGCAAGACTTGTGATAAAAAATAGTAGAAAGGCTACTAGTATCATAAATATATTATAGTGAAAATTGTAGAACGTGTAAAATGATATGGTTTACGTGACAGAAAGAGTTCTAAAATTATGTGAAAAGCAAATTGTGATAAATATGCACAAGGCAATAATTATTTCATTTTATTTCATTGATTTTATCGATTTAATTCGACTCACTCACCACATTTACTTCATTCTATTATCTTTATTATATTATCATTATATCACTTCATTAATGTTATCTCTTAGAGAGGTTAATAAATTTCTCATCATTCCATTAACACAACTTTCAGATTCATATATTATGCGATGTTTTAGCGAATAAAATAGTGTATGATTCTTTAAATACTTTGATGGCGCACACAAGTAGAATCATTCAATCTGTGCAAATACGAAATCGTCGAAGTTGCTACGAAGCACTCTAAAAAATATCTCTCAGCTGAAATGCTACACATAAAAATCTGGTTTCATTGAAACAGTCAGAAGATTGATACCATATTCCTTGAAACGAGAGCGCCGATAACAAACGAATTAAAAGGAGAAGTAAATAACGAGGAGAACGCGCATGCATAGGAAAAGGGGTGGTCCACAGGACCCTGAAACAGAAAAACGTCCGCGTTGAACAGATCAATTTGTTCAAACCCGACCATCCATCGAGTTTTCCACTTGGACGTCCGGCGCACGGCACCGGAGAGCCATTCGTTCCTTCGTTTCCATCGCGGAGAGTCCTCTCCCGGTTTCATTCTCCAACTTCGGGAACCGGCACTCCGCTTATTGTTAGCCTACTTTCGAGTTGGCCCGACTTCGAGAGGGAACGGCGAAACACAAGCCGGATACCGCAACTTCCACTTTCGAGCGCCTCCGAAGAAAGACGCCGGGAATTCCGGCGCGGGTATCCCTGGAGGAGCTGCTAGGATATTTTCCAAATAACAGCCATTAGCCGCGGACGGCTCGCACGCTTCCAGGAGAAATACAAGAACTACCGTGAAACAGCCCGCGGCTGTTCGCCTACCATTCGTGCCGCTCGGAACTTGCGGAACAGCTAGTCGAGATTGAAACGCCTCGAATTATCCGTGGGATTAAGTCGCGTTCGAGTTAAAACTTCGAGTCAAGGGGAGAAAGAGAGAGAGAGAGAGAGTAATGTGGCTTTAGGTAGCTTCTCGCATCGCCGGAAACGCCTCCATAACGAGAATTTCGTGTGCTTATTTATTAAAGCGGTTCTCGGCGATTGGTGCCCAATTAAGCCGCCGCGCTAGTAGACGCGCGCGGCTTGGAAATTTACTTTGGACCGATTCGAGGGAACCGTTTGATAGAGCACGTATGCAGAACCATACGGATTCTGCGGCGGATGACTGACGTTTATGCATTCTTTGACCAACGGATCTGCTAACTCTCAATTATTGACAAATTTCATTTTGAAACGAACATACATTTTCAACTTTAAGAACTCTCGGTTTGTAAACACTCTCACGGACAGAGACAAGCAAATTGTATTAAATGGTTCACAAGTTGAACAAACTTTGAAGTGGATTATCACGAAAACGGAGCACCGGATGAAAAAATGATATACCAAAATATTTTCTTCCTTTTTTATGTAGTATCACCCCCCTGCCAAGTTGTACTACTGATTTCCGGGACACCCTGTATAATCGATTCTTCTATAGAATAACTTTTTAGGTTATCCTAAATACGATTTATTCTGAGCGATTTCATCGCTCAGACAACGCAATGTTGTAGCATTGTCTCATACCATTATTTTATTATCGATAATTCTAATGCAACCACGTTAAAATAAATGAATTTATAATAAATAAATAAATAAATATAGAATGAAACTTATAATAAGTACACAAAGAAATTAATTAATTAATTTAGAATCAACTATCTATCTTCCTATCACGTTACTTGATTAATTAAACCGAGGAACTCAAAGATGAACGAGAAATCAATAATCATTATTTACAAATCAACAATTTCCTCCATCGCGCGGTAATTTAATCCGCGGCCGCGCATAAAAATTCATTACAGCTACGGATTCATTAGAGGATACGAATTTTTTCAGCGAAAAATCACGATAGCGTTTTTCACGGTTTAATCATTAATAACGAGGATTTGCGTGGAAAGATTTTCCCGGAACTCCGGCGAACAAATGAGGAAAATAAGCCGAAAGCCGATAACCCAATTTTCCCGGTAACTACGATCTTCCGGCAGAGAGGCTTGGAAACTGGGTACAAAACTTTTTCCCTCGAGAAGCCATCGAATGGGCTATTGGCGGTTGACTTGGGTCCAAGGTCATTTTTGACCCTCTTCATACTCGCTCGTATCCCGACACCGCCAAGGATCGCTAATTACCCGTGGTTTAAGCTAATTTCCATTGTCCCCTTCGAGGCCGCGTAAATAGAATTTCCCCGAACAACAGCGAATCTTTACAGGCTTATCGAATTTCCGCTGATTGTTCGAATGTTTGCCGGACGGTGCCGCGGTCGAAGGACCGACCGGGCGGACTAATTAGCACGGACTCTGAGACGGCGACCCAGGAGCCGTAGAGAGAGAGAGCAGAGAGAGAAAGAGAGAGAGAGAGAGAGAGAGAGAGAGAGAGGAAGCAATTTCCATCATCTTGGCCTCGTGTCCGCAGCGGTGAAATTCAATCTGAGCAGGAAGGCCGCCGGAAAATAATTAGCACGGCGAGCACGTCCCTTTAAGGTTCCTGATCCAGGGGGATCGTCGACGTAATCCCCCAAATATGAATATAATTTTCTGGCAAAGAGGGAGATACCGGTCGGACAGGATACGCGCGGAGGAAGCCGTCAGCGCAGCCAGCCCGTGGATCAACCGGCGGCGTAATTATGTTTCGTTCGCTGACAACCTGCCACCGATAATGAATATCAAAAGGCTGGTCCGGCTCGGCTCGGCTTTTTTTCAATCCCCCCGCCACCGCTCGCACTCGCACACATACAAACACCACATATATATATAGAAAGAAAGGGAAAATATAGGAGAGAAAGGGAAAGAGAAGATAGAGAGAAACGTGCGCGCACCTTTTCCGTCCTGCTCTCGACCGCTGCCGGGAAAACTCGCAGTAGATCTTCCCGGCTGCGACGGGAACGCCGGAATAAAATATTTTTTTCACCGTGGACGCGGATCGACGCGCGGTTCGTCGGGCACGCCGCCCGCTTCGGGAGAACGTTTTAATGCGTCACACGTAGCCACTCGACGCGTCAATGCGTCCAGCCCCGGCGGCGCGGAATTTCTCCGCGCTCGCTCCGCTCCGCCAGACTTCATTGTCTGAATCGTCGCGCGGGTGTTGTCGTCTTAATTGCGCCCGGCAAACGTTCCCGTACGAGTACGAGTAATCCGTTGATCGTTAATTATTCGACTCGGTGCAACGGTTACATCCGCCGGTCTCGGAGCGAAACGCTTTTGTCCGGCTTCCGTGTATTGTTTTTAATTCTCGCTCGTTAACGGTGCCCCGCGTTGCAACCGCGATTTCGTCGGTTCCGCAGGTGTTCGCGAGGATTGTCGCGGCGCTCGTATCCGCGGCTGGCTTGCACGGAAGTGGTCAAACGGCTATTCCGCGACAAGATAGCGCGCGTAATGTATTTAACCCTTTTCCGCATCTAACGCTGCAAGGCGCTTGACTGTAATGGAATTTGTATCGCGTTCTCGGATTGAGACACTCGACCGGTGTTGCGATTAGATTACTTTGTACAAAAATTTATTATCATTCAGATGAAAACGGTACTAGTTTATTTTCTCTAATCTTTTCTTTGTAATACACGTGACGAACTTGAAGGAAAAGTCTTGTCATCTAATTTGTAGGTGATTAGCTCCCGGTATCGAAATCCCACGATTCAAAAATACCTTTCGGATTATAACAGCGATTATAATGAGCGACGAGGTTGGTTGGTACCGCTGTCCATATAATTAAATAGAAACAGCTGTTTGCTAAATTGATACTATATTTATAATATGTATAGCTAAACTGTACAAGATTGGAGTTGCAAGGATGTTCCAATCGATCCTTGACAAATTGAAAGAGAATAAACTGACCGACTGACCGAGAGTAGAACACGCTGTGACAGACTGAGTGAAACTGAGCCAACTGATTGAGCTTACAGGAAGAGAAAGGGGGGGAGGAAGAAACTAAAAAAGACTGAAAGTAAGTGTCGAACGACTAGCACAGACCGAGAGCGTCTAAAACAAGACTGAGTGCGATTGGGAAAGGAGCTGAAGAAAAAGAAAAACGACTAACATCGACTAAGAGCGTGTAAGAAAAGACCAAGAACGACTAAGCACTGGAAGAATTGTTGCTGCTTTCTTATAATCTCTGAAGGCTAGTAGCGAAATGGAAAGCGGAGAAAAAGGGGCACGTGGCACGTAGTGCCGCGGGTAGTGAGAAATCCCAAGCGAGTGACCGAAACGGCGCGAGCTGGCGAGCCTGTCATAAACCAAGGAAAAATGCTCTCAATGAGGTGTGCTTAACACAATTCTACCGAAGCGCAGTAATTATTTTGTTGCCGAAAAAAAGACCGTCGCGAGTTCAAGCCATCGTAAACCTAATAAATAGGACCTTTAATTAGGTCCTTGCCTTTTTTCAAAGAACAATGATGTTGCAACGCTAAGATAAAGAAGATACTCTAAAAATTATGCTATTTCAAACTTGAAAATTCGTTTTGAAGAAAAGGACTAGACAGAAGAAGAATAAAAATTACGTTTCTAGACAGAACAAAGTACATACAACACTTAGAAAATATCGGTACGACAAAATGATGATATATTATGGAAAAACTTATTAGATGTAAATCTATATACAGACAAAATTCGAATAAGAAAATATATACCCTGATTTTAAAAAATCAAGTTAACCTAGAAATATCCTCCACCATTATCTAAATGAAAAGATTGCTGCTATTATGTAAAAAATCGTTTTACACTAAACAATCTTTGTGTAAACATTTCTTTCGTAGCTTCAATCCATTCCGAGATATTTCACTGTACTTGGACGAAACACTCTGTATGTAGTAATTTGTATTTATTTTTATACTTCGAAGGAATATTTAAAAAGCAACACACACCACTTTTCTGTAGCGTCTGTTTGATGGACTTAATCGATTCGGTTGCTAATACGTCTCCGACGAGGAAACAACGTCCAACGGACGCCAAGAAAAGAAACCTCGACAAAGACTATAAGAACCGTATAAATCGCGTCACGGTTAGGGTAGCGTCGGATATTGGCAGACCGAGGAGATTAACACGATTCCAGAAGAACGTGGATCACGGTTTCCCGTTCCCCTCGGCCACCGAATTTTGTTAGATCGTGGGAGCGTGTTATCTGACGTCGTGGCATGAGCTCGGCGAGAAAAACTCACACGCTGATTGTCCCGGGTCTGTGCAGGCCGAGGGATCATATCGGAATTTCGGTAGTTTCGTCGCTAATGGGCCTGAATAGTTGAGATATTTTTGGCGGCAACTGCCATCGCCTCTGGCAAGCCCCCTTCGCGTCTGAATAGGTGTCGGTCCGCAAGGGAATCTTGGCCTGATCGCTCAAACCCCCCGGCCGCATTCTCGATGCACCCCTCGAGAATGCTATCTTCTGCGAAACCAGAAACCGAAGAATCGAAATAAAGCCGTCGTGAGTGTATTGCACGGCCTGGTCCCGAGCCTAGCATTTCCACTATTAATATTGTCCCTGATTGTATTTTGATCGGATTCTTTTATTAACTAGAAGAATATTAATCAAATTCATGTGGCGATCTATTGAGGCGGAACATCCCTATAAGGGTTAATTTCAAACCTAGTAAAAAACACAGATTTTACGAGTCACGCGATCCCTAACAATTTCATGCATTTACGATAAAAATGAATAGAGGAAAAAAAGAATAAAAGAAACGTCTAAAAGAGGTTAATATTGCTATTAAATTATTTATTAATGGAAGAAATTAATTCCCTCACAGTCGATGCAGACAATTTATAAAACGTGAATTTTGTCTACGATTGAGAAAATTGACAATCGTGTAGCGCAGAGTCATCAAAAGATTTGCGATGCGCCGATGCGGCGACGAAGAGTCTCGAGGACTTCACGAAGAGGGTGGTACCAACAGGCGAATTGGTACGCCAAGAACCGGCGCAGATTCGTTTCGGACGATTAGTCTCGTCTCAATAATATTTGTCTCCGGCGAAACGGTGGGGTGTGTCTTCCTCTTTATCATCCCCCGGCAATTTCGTTTCCACGTTTTCCCCCTTTTTTTCTTCATCCCGGCGTTCGCCGAACCGCTCTCTTCCTCTATGTGTCTCTGTTGTAGGTACGCCGAATCGCAGCCACGAAAACCGAAATTGCCTGTTCGACGAGAAGTCAGAAGCAGGCCGATGCTCAAAAACCCATTATCCGAGCATTATCATCTTTAATTTGTTTTCGCGCCGGATCATCTTAAGGGATTAGTCCGTCTCCGTCTCCCCTCCGATCTCTTCTTTTCGCTTCTCACGCGGCTGATCTCTCGATCTTCCGAACCCCCGCCGCCGCCGTCGCCGTCCCCCGTCCTCCTCCTCCCACACCTTTCCCAGGCCGGCGCGTCGTTCAGCAAGATTCACCGACAGGAACTGGCAATTACGGAAACGTTGGAATTGGAAGGAAGAACAGTATCTTCCTCTGCAATCGATGCTCGACTCGCCTCTTAATGGCTCATCGAACAGATTCTGCAGCCGGTAGACTAGCGGGAGCGGCGGCTGTTGCAATTATCATGGGTTTTGGATTAATCGAATTCCGTGACAAGCGTCGTCTCGAAACCGTTCTGCTTTGACAAATACTCGAGACGCCCTCGAAATACAAAGATTCCACCGAATGGCACTTGTTCGCCGGTTTCCGCCGGGTTGCTCAACGTCTTGCGATTGCTAATACGAAAACACTGGAATGCATTCTGCCGAGCCGCAATGTTCAATTACCGGGAACTTCTTCGCCGGCGAAACAATGAATCAGCTGTCAAAGCTACCGTCGAAATGATCTATTGTCTTTCGTACAATGTCTAAAAGCTTCTTATCATTTTATATGAATTTGACGATAAAATGTGCTGTAGTGGTAACTGACATAACGTGCATGGTATTGTAATAATTGTTAAGCAATCGATACTTTATATTTAATTGTAATTACCTAAATAATAATATAATAGCTATCGTGCAAATAAAGAATGTCCTGTGTCAATTAATAGAAATCGAAGTTACATAAAAATTTACTTCTGTTCCTAATAATTTCAGTATATACAAAATAATATATCTATAATTTTATATACCATTTATCTTTTTATCGTGCGCACACAAAATCTGCAATTTATTCATTAATATGCAGAAGCCTCGAGTCGTTATTGAAACATAGTTTTCATTATTATAAGTGTTCAATTCGAAGATTGCCCCGTCTATGTCAACCAGATTAATGCTACCGGTTCCACCGTATTTAATGACCCCCTGTTCAGTAATAATCCACGCTACTATCAATTATTTAAATGAATATCTTTTCCTCCCTTTTCCAAGAAATGGCATGCTAGCGCCACCTCCGTTGATGCAGCGGAAAACTGTGCAGGTCCAGCACAGACGATAACCGTAGGGACCTGCAGCGAAGAGATCGATGCACGTACCGGGTGTCCCGAATCGACGAGATATCTTCGACCGTGGAAAATATTCGCTGAACCAGCGAGTAAAAAGCGAAAGAATAACGCACAGCCGGCCAAAAAAATCGAAGTTTAATATTCATCGCGAAAATGTGGCCGTGCTCTTTGAGCCGGGCGGTTGTGTGCGTGGCCGTCCGACTGCAGTGGCTTTTAGCACGCGAAATTGGGATAAAAGACTGCGCGCGACCGGTGTCTGTGTTACTGGCACGAGAAAAAAGGTCGCCATGTTAAATACACTGGTTCACGGTGCTTTCCGGCCGACAGAAAAATGCATTTCAATTATCGGGCCGCGCGCTTCGGCTTCCGCAGGCCGGACGAATTGGCAATTTCGGCTTAGTAAATTCGGCCCGGTAGCCCGCCTAAAAAGCCAACCGCGATGCCGTAATTAAATTCGGAACAACTCCGGGCCGCACCTGTCAAAAACCTCCCCGGCACTCCCTTGCGAAAAGATCAATCGAAATCCCTTCGAAACAACGGCGTCGTAGATGCAACCGAAGCAAATCAAATCGTGATCGACTAACAATAAATCTAACGGGACCAGATATATTAATTTTCATGTTCAAAACGTAATATCTGATCTTATGTTGTGTTCCTGCTAGTCCACCAAAGGTTTATTGCTACGATATTTCATAATTAAAATTATTCTGGAAGAGTTGCTATTTATTTTTATATTGTACATTCCCACAGTAACAATAAAACGATCCTTCGCAGTTTTTGCAGAACTAACAATCCTTCAAATATAACAATAATTCCTTCAAATATAACAACATGTCTGTCTCGTGTCGAGAAGTTCATACATAATCTACTAAATACATAAATGTTATCCATTTCTTGTAAAACAAAATAGAATTTGATCCTTCTGTTATCAAAATAAATGGACGTTCATAAAATACGGGAAATAATTGTCTGGTTCTTTCAATCAACGTAACTGTGAAAGAAATCGTAATTTCTGAGTTATCTAGGTATTTTAGAAAAATTCGAAAAATATGCCATACTAAAATATATATTTGCAACAAAAAATTATTTAGGTATACGAGAAGTTAATGCGAGCGTATCGGGGCTCGAACCCCTGTTCAATGCTGCGCCGTGGCAGCGGAAGATAAAGTATAGGGAAAACTCGAAATGGCCGTGCGGTTTAGCGAGCGAAGCCAATAACGCAATCTAAAATAACCGATGTACAAGCTCCGGAAGCTCATCAATCAGTATCGAGTTAATCGAACGGCCGCGTGCCCGGAATTCCCTGCCAATTAAATTAGCCGGCATTTGAGGAACTAATTTTCTTCCGGCGTGGCGCGGCGCTGCGCGGCGATCGTCGTTTTTTCCGCAAGAATTTACGAACACGCGAAGGAGCAGCAGGAAAAGGGGTAGGAAGCGGAGCGGAGATTAAATTGAAATATTCGGCGAAAAATTCTCGCTTTGGAATTCGATGGGGCGAGATTAGCGGGGCGTAATTTATCGTCGTTTAATTATCAACAAAAAATCGCCGGCTCGGAGAGGCTCACCCCGTCTATGGAAAACTGCGGGGGTGGAGGAGAGTGGGGCCGGTGGCGCGGGCACGCACAGGCGAGGGGATGCATCGGGGAAAGCGACGCGCGGCCGGATTTAATTTTAATCTCTGATGCTTTTAGCTCGTGAGACGATTTTTCAAAGTCCCGGCCCGGCCCGACCTTCCCGCCTTCCTTCGCCACTGCCATGCCGCGGCCCCATAATTCTCCGGCCGATGTATTAATGTCGTGTTAGCAAGTAATATAACAATGGTGAATGGCCGGCGTTTGTAAGTGGAGCGCTACGTGCATGTGCAAGTGCACGAGGGTCGAATGCGAGCCGACGGTGACACACTGCGATGGAAACACCACGACGGCGAAAGTATAGTTCTCGCGGTGCCGCGCTGTTATCTGGGAAGCTGCTGGAATCCACTTTCTGCTATCGTGCAATCGACGCCTTGGAAATCTGGCATTATTTCGCTGCGGTTATCTTTCAGGCCGGCATTCATCAGTTTTTTTAGCAGCACCTTTTTACCATACATTCCATCAACTCTCGTCTACCTTAGCTTTTCGAATATTCTTATCAGTGGCATTTGTTTGCTCGCTATTCGTCAACGATGCCATCAAATAAGTTTACCTTCCGGTTGGCAACGAAATAGGTAATTAAATGATTGTAAAGTATTGTAAAATTTCTAACTTGATTCTACATTCTTGCGAAAAATTGCGCTGCACGGATGCATACAGCATAAAATTAAAACAGACGGGATTTATGATCATTAAACAAAACATAAATATTAGTTTGTGACGGAGTAAGGTAGACAACGCTGCGAAATGAACGGTAATGTTCAACATAAAATATAGGTTGCACATGAACGCCGTGATGAAACGTACAAAATCTGACGAATAATATATCTCTTCAAGGCATAGAAACTTTCTATTAAATCGACAAAAATATTATTAAAATGCGATTATTAATTTTTTGTGCTCAAAGCTTCGATCCATAATTTTTATACGTCTCTAAAACGAATTAACGACTACGAGTACAATGGACAATTATTTCTCTAGATATGCAACCAGCGGTGCAGCCATGCCAACTGTACCAAATGCAAACATCATCTACGAGGATCAAAAGAGCGACCTTTCAGCATTTGTTCCACCATCCGAAACACTTCACTTTCGTATCTCTATGATCGTTGGTTCGTCAACGTGTCAAAAGCTCGTTCCCACAGAACCTGAAAATCAATCCGCCTCTTCGAACTCATGCGACTTCTCTAGATCGAGCCGGAATACATGGGCGGTGACAATAAGCAATCGAAGTCCGCCGTTTCTTTTTTCCCGAAGGAGATTGACAAACGGCGAAGAACACGTCTGAATATACTCGATCGGGGAGTGCCAGTGGGAGAGGTGCACGAGAACACGAGACAAAGATAACGCCGGTAAGGGAGGACCACAATGGAGGTACTCGGAATTGAGAAGGAGGACCGTATACTTGCATGAAGGATGCTCGAGAGTTCCTCGGGCTAATTAGCGCTCCGATTGCAAGGGAGTAGGGGACACGAGAAGCTAAATATAGAAGTCAATTTCCTTTTTTCGACTTGCGACACCACCGACGAATGGCGTCGAGCGCCAGTCGAGTGGCCCTGGCAGCCGCGGGAGGACCCATTCTCGAAGCAATACGATTTCCTCGAACCGCTGAACCGCGTGACATTCGAAAACAACCGGTGGCCCTCGTAAAGCCGGCGAGTTTACAGGGCCGGTCGATTCGTTCTGGATCGGTAGGATCGATCCCAGAAGGAGCTCTGTGTTCCAGCAGCGTGTCCACCGGGATCACGAGGCAAAGAACTAATTTCCAAGCTTCCAACGGCGATCCGTTCCGCGGCCCCGTGTCGCAAGATATATCGTGCGTGTTCGTTCCGTTTGACCTAGTGGCGGCACCCTGCTCCTAAAAGGGATCCGGAGGCGTAGGAGGAGCCGCTCGAGGAAGGACGAAAGGGGACGCGCGACCGGCCCGTTATACGCGAACGGCTTACACGACCGCCGAGGAGCACGCACATTCATTGCTCTACACGCACGCGGCTACGCACGGGCGTACAAGGCACGGGCACGCACCCCGGTGATCCATAACATTGTCAACTCGACGCGCGCGGGGCCAATCTCCATCTCTGATAACGACCGCACGACCGATCGCCCGGCGCGCGAAATGCTCACCCCGGAAAACGCGATTCAGGACCGAGGAACCGCACGACTTAAGAGGGATTGGCTGAGATAGCCGATCGGCTACCAAACTCATCTGCTGTCGCGTAACGCTGTCGTGTAATACGTCAACTGTCGCACCGGTGACCATAAAAGCTGCAAGATCGTAACGTGTTTTAACCCTTTGAACTCGAAGCAATTTTAATTCCGAATCGAAAATAAATTCGGAAATTCGGCCGGTGATTCATCTAGTAGTTATAGTTTTAGTAGCTTCGTTGGGTGTGAGTAAATTTGACGGTGATCAAATTGTTTTAGAACGGGATGTTACAATTTTTAGTATCAAGTGTTGACATTCTATCATTAAACACACTGTATGAAATTATATTTTAAGATTATTCGATACGAAATTAATGGCGTAACAGAAGCAAGGTTAGAAAAATTAGGAGCAAGCTGAGGCAAAATGCAGACAAGTAAAATGTTAATTTTATTAAATTTAGCAATATACAAATTATTTTTGAACGTGGAATAACAATTTTTAGTTGTCAAATAGACACCGAAAAAGCGAAGACAGCGAATGTGTTAAATGTTCGTGTAAGTAAAGAGTAATCACTTCTACAAGTAGCCCGTATAACGCTAATAATAATTACTATTATTTTCCTTATTATTATTTAACACTAATAATAATGCTAGTGTTAGCTAACGATAAAATTAGCAACAATAATAAAGACTAAATCAAATTAGAAAATTCCAAGCATATTGAACAGTGCTCAACGTAACAAGCTATCGATATAGTCCTAAAATATGGCACGAAAGTTCGCCGCTAGAAAGTTGACCGTACACATCGCATCCCAGCGATTGAACTAATTTTGCGTCGTGGCGCTAAAGGCCGCTCGGCTGTTAATTACTCGATGTCACGGTATTCCTCACCGGGCAGAGCTTGGTTCTTTCAGCATTGACACATTCCACATGCGACCATCTCGATACTTTATGCCGGCAGCTGGAGCCATTTCGATATTAGGATCGGCAGAAAGAAACCCGCAAATGGCCTGGATGGCCCGATTGGTAGAGTGCGCGGGAGAGCTTCCCAGGTTCGAGTACCAGTACAGTCTCTTTTCCTGTCCAGGGTTATTTTTTTTTTTCAAAAGCGGGATTTCCTGTCGCCTGTCTCTCTGTATTTCGAGTTTCGAATCATCTCTCCTATTTGTCACAGCGGCCGAGCGCGCCGCGTCGGCTATTTCGATATTAGAATCGGATCGATGCTGTCCGAAGATGGGTATCTCGATCCATCAAGTATTTGCGAAGTAAACGAACGTCTCGGATCTATGGGATTACGTTTGCCGTAAGATAACTCGGATCACGAAGAAAGTAAACATCTCTTTCATCTGGACCCTATTAAATTGTGAAAGGACCGCGCGGGCACGAAGCTCAAGCTAATTCGATATCGACTGCTGAACGGCGCACAAAAGCGGCCCGTGCACAACCATCGAGTTTATTCAATTTAATGTTACTGATCTTTCCCAGCCGCAGAAGCGTGGAGGCGAATAGGATTTCTGTAGTTCAAATGATAAGATCCGAGGTATGTGACGATGTTATTTTGGTAACGTTCGTGTAACTGGAGAGCAAAGAATCGTATCCAAAAGATTACTTCGTCATTTCCAAATTACAACGCATTTACCGTGATGCCAACAATCTCAAACATCTATAGAATTAAGATGTTTTAATTTTTGTGCAAATGCGTCCTAAGAATTAGATTAAAAAGAATATAAAAAGGGAAATGAGAAGAAAAATAATTTCTTTAATTCAAAATTTTTAAGATTTCGTTATTTTTTACAAAATAATTAGAATGCGAATTCTGCGTGGTCCGCGTTCGATTTAAATCGCACAGTAAAGTCGTACGACATCGACCACTTGTTCTTAATTTTCGCGAATGACAATGGAATCAGGAGATTCTAATGGAGCAAATAACAGCGTCAGTCACGCGTGGGTGACGCGGCAGTCGAATGGTTAAATGCGAAACCTCTCGAAGCCTACTTAAGAAGTCGTCGCGAACTTATCGAGTACTCGTTACGCCGCCAATATATCCACGCGGCAATGGATCCTCGGCTGCAGATGTTTAAAAAAAGAACGAAGAAAGGTTTTATTAATGTACGCGGAGACGCGCAACGACGCGTTAAGTGGCCAATAAAGTGTCAAGAGGAAAAACGAGGAACGGGAACGGGCCGAGTGGAACAGCGTCGAGGAAACACGAACAATACGAGGGGTCCCCGCGTAATTCTGTATCGACGGGAAGATAGACCGCGAAACGCCCCGCAGCCCGGCCGGTGTAATTAACGTCCAGGAGGTCGGGGCGTTAACGTCGTCGGGGAACCGGCGAAATCTCGAGGCCCGTAGACGACGACGACGACAAGCGATTCCGCGCGGAATACACGGCGCGCGCGAGGTGTTACCACGCTGCTCTGCATTGCGAGAACGAGAATTCCTCCGGCCACCAGTCGGCAGAATGCAAGTAAGGCGCCGGGCTGTGTTGCCTGTCCCTCACCCATAGCACCGGCGATAATTACCGGGCGCGTAACTAGACACGGAATTATGCGTTTTCGATTGCGCGTGCGAGTACGCTTCCGTTGTCGCGTCAACGCGCTCCTCACCTATCGCGTGCTCGACCATGCGATAATGCCGGCGAACCCTTCCCGTATCCTAGACACCGTAGACAGCCCATTCAAATTAGACCTGCATTTCTAGCAATTAACTGCAAACCGACTAAGTATTCACCGCAGCAGTTTTAATGGGTTCTTAATACGTTTCCCGCTGGTTCTTATCGAATGGTCTCCGCATTAACCTCGTAACTAAGAATTTCCTAATTAACCCCTCCGCTGTTACGGACGCGATTACGATATTATTGCTGTTCCATGGCCGCTATATTTTGCGTAATAAGATCGCTTATGCGACACTGTCGACGGAGTATCTCGTGCCGCAATCGCGTTCCTGTGACGCTCATTAGGACATTGAATCTATTGGTATCTTTTTTTTTCTTAGAGGTTTTACGTCGCATCAGCTGCAAGGCTATTAGCGACTTTCTATTTAAGTAGACCTTATATTTTGTTTATTATTCGTATCTTGCTATTTGCGTTTCGTTCGTAACTACGGATTTTAACACTAAACCTACCCATGCATACTCAAGGAAGTATACGAAAGCTTTTTAAAATGGAATAGTTTCTTTTTTCATTCGCACTCGTTAAATAATATTTCTTCAGCTTCTTTTTATCATCCCAATTAATCATGATTTTTAAATATTGCTTTTTAATAATTCTCCAGTAATCTAATTCCTCCATCACAAAAATATTTCGTTCCAGAATTTGCATTCGTAAAATTCGCTGTCGAAACGCATTAGTAGTTCGTACGAGCTAGGCATTACGTATGTTACGAGCCCTACGAAAATTTAACTCTTGGAAAACATAATTTTCAGTCAGATTTGGCGTACTAAAAATTTCATTGTCAAAACGAACATATCATTTACTCGTTTCATGTCCACACTTTCATAAATCCCTTCCCAAGCAATAAACTTACCGAACCAGCGAAAAACCCGACAAATTCGTCAGAGATCGCACCAGTTGGCAAACTAATTGTCAGTTTCAAGAAACTGTTGGCTCGGAGCCGCTGCTAATTCCCGAATCTACACTTCTCGGTACGGGGGGCGGGCGGAAACCCGTTAATCGGACAATCCGACGGAAAACCGGAAGAAAAGTCTGCGGTCGTTTAGAACATCGTAATCGGTTCGAGCGAGTGAAAAATTACTTCGGCTGGAAGTTATCGATGTCTACGGCGCTCCTCTACCCCCCCCCCCCCCTCTGTCTCCTCGAAGAGGAATGTTTCTACGGCGGGAGCTTCGGAACGAAAGCCTCTTTGTAGACAATGGCGGCCACTCAGGCGCCAAATACCTTCTACTTTCCATCGAAAGTCGCGCGGACTTTCCGGGAGCGTCCCCCGCTGTTTTTCGTTAGCAACCCTTCTCCATTAGCGCGTATCGCGGCTCGATAACGCTTCGGGTATCTCGTGCAGAGTGAAAAACGATATCAGGGACCTGACTCGACACACCGGTCACCCGGGGGCCCCGCGTCCGTTCCACGCAAAGCAAGGCGTTTCCTGCGAGCCCCGTGCCGAGCTCAGGCGAGCCGCTCGACTGTGAGGCTGCTTGGCTCGGGAGGACGCAAGGTAAGTCACGCTCGACCTGGAAAACGGGTAATCGGGCGAACCTAGCCGTCATTCACCGGGACGAATCGTGGCTGCCGGTTTTTTTCGTCGCCACGGTACACCGGTTGTCGTGACGCGCGGCAATATAATTACAATATTGCACGATCCCGTGATAACGTCGTGCCACCGCAACAGCTCCAGCAGCTACGATCGCCACGCGTTTCCTCCTTGCTCACCTTTAATCCCTAACCCCCCGCTTCCCACCCTTTCTCGACGGTAATTAATTGCCCGTTCGTTCTCTCTACCTGTCCCCTCTCGTACCCCCCACCCCACCCCTCTTCCGTTTCTCTTTCTCCCTCTCTGTCCCTTCCCCCCGCTGTGTATACCCCGTCCGGCGAAACGGCGGAACCATTAACTTTATTTACTCGCTACGGACAGCAGATGTAAACAACGAGCTCGATGCGCTTTCCGATCTACGACTACTCTTGACCATGGGACACGACCACGGCCCGACGATGGCCACCACCGGGAAGCTAATCGGTTTAATTGCTCCGTACCCTTCCTATCTTCCTGCGACGGGCCGGACTGTGTGTGTGGGACCCGCGCCGGGCGTGAATTTCGATTCGACACGCTTGCTAAGGTTCGTTTATTGTTTCGCTGCATCCGTTTAATTTATTCACTCGATCCAACCCCTCGAGCCAGGGCAGACTGCCGTGATCTTTAACGCGAGGATGTTTCACCCTGGGGAGACCTGGCCTCGTTATCTTTGACGATCGCTCCCGTACCTTCCCTTTGGGCATTAACGAATCGAGAAACAAGCGGCTTCAGGTGTATCGCCATTAATAACAGAGAATATTTTGTTCTCACTGTCAAGAAAGTATCTCGCTGGTAAACATTTTAAATAACCGAAGAACTGAAACGTCTCTAGACATATTTGAAACTGAATCTATCATGGATTTGGAGCTACCCCTTCTTCGCATCTGATGAAAACCAAGTTCCACAAGTGCCTAGCTTTTATATTACAACGATATAATATCATCTTTTTTGGTACTTTCATTTTTATTTTTGTGAGATCAATGCCACAGCTAAATAAATTGAATTATATAATATGATGCAGGTGTTATTATGAAAATATATGCATTAACGTATAGTATATCCACTAATAGATCTCGTATGAGTAATAACGTCTTGTCTCGTAACGTAACAAAATTGTTTATCCAATGAATCCATTGCAGCAAGACCAATCGATCTTAAGACAAAGTATGTATCCGTATGCGTTGGGTTCGCAATCTTCCCCGGGTCAAACAACTGTCGGACGACCCATGGGAGAGAACACAATTTCCATATAGTAAATCCTGTACCGCCAAATGCCCGATCGTATCCACCGGTGGATTTCACAAGCGGGAAGACGTCGCTCGAGGAATTCTGTTTTTAAATATTCCTAACCTTTCGCGCTCCCTCTGACCCTCGAAATCTCGAACAAGCTTTCCGAGGATTTCGCCGAGGGCGACTTCTTCGACGATGATGCGGCGAGAGAAAGAAAGAGAGAGAGAGAGAGAGAGAGAGAGAGGGAGGGAGAGAGAGAAACGGGTTCGGAAGCGGCAGAAAGCTCGCTCGAGGGGACCAAGCTGACATAACACTTATATCTTATTCCACGACGGTAGAAAATGGATTTATCCCTGCCCTCGTGCTCCGGCGAACGTATGTGCGTAGAACCGAGCGAATCCTCGGGCATTATTTATTCTCCTTCATTGACATAGAGGCGGGCCGGCATGCTGTGCTCCGTAAGATAGCTTCTTCTTCGTCTAATGTCTATACGTCGCGGATCAGGTTCCGATCTCCATGCCAAGATTACTTCTTCTTCAGCGGTGCATGTCATCGCGATATTCTATACCTGTAGCAACGGATTTGCGGTGCAGTTTCGAAGCCGAGAAAGTTCCTATGAAAATTACTCTTTTCACAAAATTTTCGTTGATCTAATTTGTAGAATATCAAAAACTACTTTACAGCATCTAAGCATTTTTTTTTTTAAATAATTGCACGAGTCTATTCAGATTATTCATTCGTACTGTTGAACCAGCAACTTCTCTTGCAATCATAATCAAATATCTGTATTTAAAATAAATAAATTTCTAAACAAAATTTATACGATTGATGAGAACTGATGGTCTAGTAATTGTGAGCACATGATAATTAGAACTTTTCTTTGTCCCGTTCAATACGGTAACAACTGTGAGAGATGCTGAGGAAAAAAAATTTTCGAACTCGGGATGCGACATCTTGGACAAGAAATAAAATTTCAAGGAATGCATGCGTCACGGTGGTTAAGTGGTCACGAGTGTTCTTAAGGGCGATAATGTGTCGTGGGAAAACGAGAAAAAAACGAAGTAACCTGAGCTCTATGAGCTCTGAGTAAAAAACCATAAAATGTACATCGAGGAGTTTGAAACGCTTTTCCAAAGATTTGTGAATTTTTGTGACTTCCTTTTCGTCATTCAGCATTCCCCACTCTGATTCACTTGTGTTGTTAACGAGCAAGTGGAAAGGAACAATATTCCAGACTGAGCACAAGAACCTGTTACTGAGTATCTAATTACACAGTTTCTTTTACCTATATCGAACTTCTTAAAACATTTTAATTGTATGTTGATGTCTTTTACGTAAGTACGAATCTCTTTATAAGTGAAATATATAAGTAATAAGAAATATTTAACAAAATGTTAAAATGAAAATTGAAAAATGAAAATTGAAAAATGAAAATTTAAAAATGAAAATTTAGAAATGAAAATTTAAAAATGAAAATTGCAAATAAAATCTTATTGAAAATATTCGATATTTTCAATTTAACAATGTTGCTTTTAAATATAAGTAAAATTATCGTGGGGGCACAGTAACCAGGGGGAAGAACAGTAACTGACCCAGTTATCCTACGATATTATAGCAACTTTGTCGAAACCCAAAAGGTTGAATTTGGGTCTCGAGAGCAGAGGGAGAATCGCTCGCAACCACTGCGATGGAACATTTCTGGTTGTCGGGTGTAGCTCGCACGCCAAGTGGATGCGGGTACTCGGTGGAGAGTCACTCTTGCGTGACTATCGAAATAACGGCGAGAGTAATAGCAGTAGCTGCACATAATGGCAATGGTAATAGTGGTAACGGCGGCGGCACGTACGCCGCCGTCTCGTGCTGCTGGTACCACGTGAGATTTCTAATTGGCGGATCGTCGACTCTAATAGCGCTCGAGGGGGCTGATGCGTGCGCCTAGACGATACTCGATTCTCGATCCCGATCAAGGAACGTTTACCTTACTATCGCGCCGAGACACGTGTCCGCTGGAATTGGCAGCCCGTGAAACAGTCTAATCCGCCGTGGAACGCGCGCGCGCGCTCACGCTGCACTGCACCGGCCTGGCCATTTCACTTACATAATCTAATCTGTTTTCCCTTGGCGTGAAAGCCTGGTCGATATCGAAAACCGTTCCATAAATACGGAACGGGATAAACATTCGTCACGAATCGCGAATCCGCTCGGCAACTTTTCTGCCGCGAGATGCAACCCGGTAGTTAACAGCAGTCGCCAGTAGTTCGAGTTAGTAACGAGCAATTGCTACTTTTTAATTGCTTGGGGTTCTCGTACATGCTCCAGTTAATTTTGTTGCTTTGGGATCACGAAAACATTAAACTTCGATCGACGATCATTGATTAACTTCGTTCAATTGACTTCTCGATTGGAGCTTTTAAATTTCGAATTACAACGTTATGGATAATTATAATTAGAGCGTGAATTTTTATGCATCTGTAGTGCGTACAAATTTCGTAAGTGGAAGGAAACATATGAACTGAAGAAGTATAATAGTA
Organism: Augochlora pura; assembly: GCF_028453695.1. NCBI lineage: Eukaryota > Metazoa > Arthropoda > Insecta > Hymenoptera > Halictidae > Augochlora > Augochlora pura. The sequence goes on along the minus strand of NC_135773.1, from coordinate 10,617,920 downwards.
TGTATTTCTATTTTCATTCTACGATCAGTAATTTTTTAGTTGACGAAAGAAATTTTTTTCTCAATTCAAATTTTTATGGAATAACGTGTAAAAATAAGAACTCGCGTAAAAATCTACGGTCTAATTATAATTTTTCGGAAAATAAACCGAGTAATATTTCCGGCTGCCTCGTAAGGATTATCTTAAATTTTTAATGAAACCCTACATTTTAACGGTTTCTCAGTTCTTCAATAGACATTTTTACGTTACCGTGTTTATATTATATTACGTATCTAGTGTAGCTAGCCTCGACTCTCATGTCAGTATAATACGCAATATTCAACTACGCAAGAAGTGAAAAAAATAAAGCAAACTGATGTATAATATAACGGAAATAATGATGATGCAAATGAGCGAAATTCAGCGGTTTTCAACCGAGTTGCTTTCAAACCAACCCCTGACAATTTACTAAGGAGGGCGGTTTGCTGTAACTTCTAATGCTTTGTAGGTAATCATCACCATTGCAATAAGTTAAATGTGCTCAGATTTTCTCTGACAATTTTTTTGGTCATTGTACGCTCTAATAATCTTGAAAGGTATGTACTCGTATTTACCACGTAGGAGAAAAATAGAGGCGGAATAAAAAATGGTATTACTAAGAGCAGCAGGGATTAACGAAATCCTTTGAAGCGGCTTACAAGGATTGGGCATTGACTTTTGCAACACTGTGTTCCACTGACGCAATTAATTTCTACATTATAATGAATGTACATATGAAATAACATAAATGCACAGAGATCCGCAGTCCAATAACGACTTGCATTGAAATTAACCCTTCGCGCTTCTAACTATTTCATTTCGAAATCCAGAGCACGTTCTCCGAAATGCAGCATTTTCTCTGACAATTTCTATGAGTTGCGCATAAATTATTAATATTATTAAATTATTATATTTATTATTATTACTATGAAACTAAGTTTGCTGACTCTGGTACACTCAAAGTAATTTTGTAACGTAGTACAGCAATTTTCGGCGGCACCTTAAATCGCCACTCGTGCGCAAAGCCGTGAAACGAACTAAAAAGAATGATTATATCGTAGGGCGGGACTGAGAATTCTAATCTGTCCGGGATCGATCGAGCACAGCGTTTTCCTCTCGAAAGCGTTACGAGTCCCGTTCCGTCGATCATCGGAGCTTAGATTTTAGCATCTCCTTGGCTGCGAGAACCTCGTGAACCCGCGTGCCCCGATCTAATCGCGCTCATACTGGCCGGCTTTAAAACCGTATCTGGCGATACGAAGGCGCATCTATTAAACGTTATCCGGCTATAACTGCGCCAAGGGTTGCCCGGAGGAACTATTTCACGGAGCCTTTCTAAAGCCAGACACTGCGATGATCGCGGCCGGATTGCATCCATGCCACCGATAATGTCCGGCTGTAAAGCGAGCGCGTTTCGAAAAACCTCGAGCAACAATCTAGAGAACGGTCGAAGAGGTCACTGGAAAGCAGGGAAGAGAGAGAGAGAGAGAGAGAAAGGGAGGGAAGAGAGAAAGACAGAGAGAGAGAGAGAGAGAGAGAGGAAGGAAGGGAGGGAGAGGAGGATCAGCTGCCCTGTACCACGTGGCCGAATTTGAACCTGGAGTCGACACACGTTTCAAAATCGCATTTCGTATTCAAGCGGAGCCACGGCATTCGAAGCTGTCCGTATATTGCCGGTCGTATCGAGAGCCGACATCTCGATGCGCGAGATACGTCCCGCGCGCGGCTCCCAGGAACTCACGTACGAAATATTTCCCCGCTTAATGGACCATGCTCGAGTACAATTCTTAGCGTTACGAGCGCGCATCCTCTAAATTTCCCTCGAATCGCAAACTGTAAACGGCACCGCTACGCCACTCTTCGCTCGGCAGTCTCCTGGGCGCCGACTTTCCCCAAATTTATTGGCGCGCGTTATCGAACTCCGCGTCGTTGGCCGGCTTGTACCGCTCGAATCGCGCAGCGCCATGTTGTCGGCAAACGGAGTCTTGAGAGATTGGGACGTCGCGCAATGGTTCGCAGGACGAAATTCGTGAACTAAACTCAACGGTTGACGCAATATTTTCAGTACGTTTGAAACTGAATTTTTATTACAATCTATTAAGTAACGTTTGTTAGAATCTGCAGAATTAACTCTATGCATTATAACAACGAGTCGCGCTCGTTATGCAGGTTTCGTACATGATTTAAGTGCGAAATACTTGCGAGAAAGGAATCTGTTTTACGCTATTCTGTACCACTTGTTGATAGGTGAGACATATCAAATGCTTACTACTAAAACATTTATTTCTTCAATGGATCGCTAATTTCTTTTACATCGTCCTTACCGGGTTTACTTGGTTAATGATTAAAATTGCGTATCTTATTATTAGCTTTGATGTCATGCTTATTTTTATATAATATCCCTTGTTTACATAATGCAGAAGCACTTTGTTCGTTACAATGAATAAAGTAAAAAATAAACTATGAATTTAATTAATTTCATTTAAATGGAAATAAAATTATATTTTTTTGTTATGTCTATATAAGCATACAAGAAACAAAATTTGTCTGGTTCTGTTATGAAAATGATTATGCGAAAGCAATTTTAGCGTAAGTGTTTATACTGGCCTAATTTGTCCCGACATCTTAATCGGACATGTGTACAATTCTTAAATCAAATGGTTCACAATTATGCCTTAATATAATTTGTATAATAAAATTACGTAAAGAAAGTTGACCAAATTTGATTATGTAAAAAAGCAATAAATCATGTCATTTGTAATCTTATATTATAAAGTTGTTCTGCTGTTGCGAGATTTTTATAGGCTCTGCCTATAACAGCCAATATGTTAATGATTTCATAGAGACATTTCCGTCATTCCTATCACCAGAGATTATAACCATAAATGATACCAGTTTTGGTCTATAAGTGGATTTACATCTACTTTACACTCCTCTACCTATCAAAAATTTAAAGCAGTATTAAATCAGTCATTGAAGAAAAAATTGGAAAAATTGTTACAGTGTTATGTACCCACCGAATACCGCCCCTATGGCCTAATGGAGAAGGCATTCCAATTTCAATATCAATTTCAACTTCAATTAAAATTTCGACATCAACATCAAGGCCCCGCCCCTACCCAATAGGCCCCGCCCTTCCCCCGTAAGCCCCGCCCCACCCCAATAGATCACGCCCCTTTCTAAGCAAGCCCCGCCCCTTTGTCAATAAGTGCCGCCCCTTCCCCAACAGACCACGCCCCTTTCGCAGTACGCCACGCCCCTTTCGCAGTAAACCCCGCCCATTCCCAATAACCCACGCCCTTTTCTCAGTAAGACCCGCCCCTTTCCAAATAGACCACGCCCCTTCCTCAGTAAGCCACGCCCCTGTCCCAATATGCCACGCCCCTTCCCCAGTAAGCCCCTCCTTGGGGGTTTGAGCTTTTTAGCTTGAGATTTGAGCGTTATAGAATTGTAGAAGTCTAGAAGTGTAGAAACTTGGGAATGTAGGAATGTAGAATGCGGGAATGTGGAATGTTGGAATGTAGGAATATACTAATGTGGGAATGTGGGAATGTAGGAATATAGAAGTCTAGGAATGTGGGAATGTGGGAATGTAGATACTTTGGAACGTAGGAATGTAGGAATGTAGGAATGTAGAATGCGGGAATGTAGAAACTTAGGAACGTAGGAATGTGGGAATGTAGCAATGTGGCAATGTGTGAATGTAGGAATGTAGAGATCTAGGAATGTGGAAATGCGGAAATGTAGAAACTTAGGAACGTAGGAATGTAGTAATGTAGGAATGTAGAATGCGGGAATGTGGGAATGAAGGAATGTAGGAATGTAAAAATCTAGGAATGAGGGAATGCGGGATGTAGAAACTTAGGAACGTAGGAATGTGGGAACGTAGGAATGTGGGTATACAAACAAATTCAGTGGAGACTCTCTTATCTGAATGTTTATCATTACAATGTCTTGATATTCTATTGTTTAATAATTTAGTTAAAGTTCTCTATTAGGTGATAATGTATCTAAATAATAGAATTTTGTAGACCGCTATATTATTTTAATTTCTAGACCCCCGTCAATCCAGACCAAAAAGATTTCGTCATAGTACGAAAATCCAGGGAAACATCATTCTTCTTCTCCCTTTCAATCACCATCGAGGTCAGGGAAAAGGAAAATATTTCGTAGGCGATTCGATCTCGTTGGTCGAGAGGGGGGCCGCAACCAAGGCCGAAATGACAAATTATGTCCCGGTGACCCTAGTTTACCGTAGTCATAGAAGTCGGATTAGACCGCGTAATCGACAAGCGATCCATCAGGATACCGATCCGTCCCCAAATGCGATCTTAATACATCTGGCCATCGGCCAATGGCTTCTCTCTATCTTCTCCCGATCTTGTGACACCGCGTCGCAGATCTCGCATAAACGATCCTACCTGACTGGCATACCGATGCCGGTTGCCAACGACGAAGATTGACGGACGAACATCCGGGAAAAAGCCGTTCTTCTCCCTTTCTTCTTCTCAAGCTTTCACGGGCGGGACGGTAAAATATTGCCAGCAGTCGATCGATTGTGCGATTCCAGTTTGTTATTTACGATATACATACATAAAAGAAGACCACGTTATTTCTAAATTATTTGATTGTAAATGTCTGCGTTAATTAAAGATATTATAAACTACATATGTGAAACTTGTCTCTCCAATGAAAACAGATTTTGCAGTATTTATGAATACATTTTTTCGATTTTTATATTACTTAATAAACTTTGTTGCAAGTCAAGATATTGCCATAAACTAGATCTATAAAATTTATCTCTCGATTAAAAGTGAATTTCTCATTTTTACAAATATGAGTAGTCGAAATGTAGAATTACGAAGGTACAAGAAGAAGTGCTATCATTCTTGCATGCTGAATTTTAACAAATAAATGATTTCTCGATTTTACACAATAAAATTTTGTATGTTTTATACGATAAATATGTATAATTTGTAATCTGTCGCTACCCTAGAAAACATCGTTGCAATACATGCACCACGAGACAGTGAGAAGTTCCATGGTACATATTCCGTTCACAGAATTTCGATGGTTGCCTTAATCGGAGTCCGTATCGTTCCGGAAACTTTCACGTCGTCGGAGAAAAGTGGAAATCGAGAAAGAATTCCGAGTTCGCCTCGGTGGCGAATAAATATTTGAATGCTTGTCGATCCATCTTGTCGTAGCCGTGCAAGTCAGCGGATGCAAGAGCGTTATTTAATGAAGAGTATTACATCGCTGATGGAGGCTACTTTGCCTAAAAACCAAATTCACCGAGGGCGCCGCCGAGAGGCGACTTCATCATTCGCTACTGCCTCACGTTCTTCCTAGGGGCAATGTCTGTTAGGCGTTGATCGAGTGGCCAGGATGATGAATCGACTATCGGGTTGCGTAAAAACTTGCGCTGCATGAGCTCTATGAGGATCGCCTCGACTACTATGCGCCGCTGCCCGGCCGATTGACAAATCCTGCTCGCGGCCTTTTCTTTCACGCTCGGAAGCTGGTTCCATTATCGCGATCAATTTTTTTACTTCGCCAAATTGAACGGACCTTCGAACTAAGTACTCGCTCGAAATGAACGGGCGAAGCGATCGTCGTTGTGACGAGCGACAGACGCCAAGAAAATTCATTACGATGCACACCACCCGAGACATCCTACGAATTTAAAGCGGATATACTGTTTTATTATTAGTGTCCTATTAGTAACAGTTGGACAGAGAATGGGAAGACATTCTATAGATGTCGATGCATCTTTTAATCAATATTAGACACGTTTCGAGAAAATGACTATGTAAATTCTATGTGAATTTGAATATGTCTCTTATAATAGTAATAACAATTTTTATTAGTATATTCGGGTAAGAATTGGTCACGAAAAAGAAATGAGAAGTAGAGATTTGGTATAGCCTTTACACGAGTGCAATAGAACAAGTAAGAATTACTAACCGACAAAAGAAAGATTAATAAAGAATGGTGGAAAACCATTTGCATTTTCAGGAAATGGTACTAATGTTTACAATTTCAAGCGATTAGCTAACGAATGTCTTCTGTGTGCAGACCTTCGTGACAAACTGTACGTTTCTATTAAAAAGATTAAGGCTAATGGAGATATATATTTCTCGACGTTGCAATCAGTGCATAAAAGCTTACCACAGGAACGAAATAATTCTTTCACGGAGAAGAAGTTGATCTTGTGTGAAAACCGTCACGTAAACCTGTCACGGAGCCAGTTTACGGTGCTCCATCAAGTACAGACGCGTTAAATCACAGCGGAAGCGGAACATTTTCGCGCCGAGCAAGAATATTAAAACTGGTCCGATCCGGTAAACGGCTCGAGCCGCGTTTTACAATTAACAAACATTCCGTCGGTGGGTGAAACGCGGCCGTTCGGCGACAATCCCGCCGTCAGGGCCGGGCCAATTACGGGAGATAAACGCGAACGACGCGCGGTTGAGTCTCAATGGGCCTAATCAACTCTGAACAAGAGGGCCTCGCGCGCTCGCACGAAAGAAAAGTGGATTTCCCCGACGCGAGTGCCGTCGGCAGGAGTTCAAACGCCGGCGGGAAATTCAAAGCGCGACTCCCGAATCATAATTAAACGACAGAGGGCAGAGCCGCCGCTAATTAAAAACATAAATCTCCATCCGGCCCCGACCACCCGCCGACTCGGTATTATTAAATTCGAGGGTATTAATTAGCTCCACCTCGCGAGACTTAGGAAATGACATTTGAATTCGCAAAGAGTACCACCGGGCAAAGAACAAAGCGCTGTAAAGCAATATTCGAGTGTGTAGGCCTTCGCCGCTCCCTGTTGCCCAACACAAAGCCGGCGTTAATCAACAATTAAAGTTAGTACATTCGTTCGGTTACGACCGAACGATTCTACCCTTTGCGTGCGTGCAGAATCGTATGTACCTCGCGGCGACTGCGCCCGTGTACTACGGGAAGCGCCCGCGCGCGTGTGCGTACGTGCGTGAGCGAGCACGCAGGTGATGGGCGCATTCGATATGACGAGAGTTTTCAAAGGAGTCGATGATCGTAAAATTTTAATATCCTTTGAGCGAAACCCATCGTTTCGTGTCACTCCCGGAGTCAATGTTACTCTCCACTGGGAACACGTTATTGAGAGAGTTCTCTCTCTTCCTCTCTCTCGACTATCACGGTATTCGAAAACTCGAGCCTACCGGATTTTCTCTCGCTGTTGTATTTTCGAAATATAATTAAAAGTGAAATTGTTAGAGCGCCGACTTGCCGGTCAATGGATCGAACTACGTCATTAAAAAACTGATAGTCCTCGTGTTTCGGTAAAAAAAATTTCAAATACTGAAAAATGAATCTCGTATTTCTCAATTTATACCGCGTCGACGGGAATCCGTAGCACAAACGAGCAGGGGGTGATTCTACGTGAAAAAATAAGGAAATGTGGTGCAACATTTTTTTATGTTCCGTTTTCGGGAAAATCGTTTTCAAATTTCATTCACATTTCTAAAGGATTTAGTTGTACATTTGCCGCAGATGTCTCCGTCCGAGATACTGTTCATAAACATTAAAAGATGGCACGGAGAAAAAATTGTAGCTGCTAAATTGTGCTTCCTATTAGCTGCTATTTCCAAGAACCAAGGGATTCAAGCTTAATTTGATTTTCGACACCGTCAAATACCGTAGCCTCAAATACTGCCAAGAGTATATTAAAAAAGTTACCGTAAAATAGTATTTTTATTTTTTGTACAAAATCCACAGCAGAGTTCATCCGTTCATTCGTGAGAAAAATCTTGTAGTATAAAAAGAAACGTACTTTAAGTAAAGAAAAAGAAATCCAAGGATTATTCGAAAGAAAATATTACTCTACAATATATGGTACACGTCGCAGCATACTGCAGCGTAGTTTCAATCTTCTTATTAATTTTTCGATTGGATTATTCACTTTTTAGATCCATATGTTGTGAGATAAAATATAGAGCACAATTCCTTACATATTTGAACAGTGCACACAACGAGAGCAGTTAATTAATAGCTGGAAAATAAGGCACCGGAATATCTTAAACGTTCGCAGGTGACGGTCCGCGTGCGAGGAGTCTAATAAGCGAGCAATATTCGAATTCCAGCGCCCATCTCCAGCATTCGGGACGGGGTCTCGAATTTTGTTTCCAGGATTTCCATACACGCTATCCGAGTCTCTGATCGCGACGCTAATAACTGATTCGAGGCAGCGAGCATTGGTCGCATCGCCACGCGAAACACGCGTCCGCCGTTCGTGCAAGAAAAGCTCGACGCTGGCGCGTTGGAAGCCGGCACGCGCATACATTTGCATCTTACGAAGCCCCTAATTGAGCTGTTTGTTATTTCGTCGTGGCGATTTCCCGGCGTGCCGCCTCGTACCCGCTGCTTTATCGACGCGGATCGACGCGGATCCCGTGTTCCGGATCGCGGTCTACCGCAACGAACCCGGCTGGAAAAACGAGCGAAGCGATTGCGGACACGGGGGAAAACATTCTCGCGCCTAAGTGTCGGACTACCGGCGTGGCGCGAGAAACGAGGATCAGAGGCCGCCGGGAAATAACACGGAAAAACGCGCCGTGCTCTTCCCCCCCTCTCTTTTTCTCTTTCTCGCTTTTTCGCTCTCTCTCTCTCTCTCTCTCTCTCTCTCTCTCTATCTGTCTCTGTTTCTCTCTTTCTCTCTCGATACACGACGCGAATAAAGAACGAGGTCGCACGAAATACGTCCGATCGTGATTGAATTACCGGCTAAAACGATTATAGTTATCGTATTCTTTTTAGTATGCAGCATGAAATCCCCGAGCCCGGAATCGTGACACTTGCCCCCGCGTGCAGGATGAAACAGCCCGGACCACGTCGCCGCACGAATGTAACCGCCGCGCCGCGCCGCGCCGCGCTGATTTATCAACGCGGGCCCCGACCTTTTTCCTGGGCGTTGCCTACGATCTATAATTGAATCTAGAAAACGGGACGACAAAAGGTCTCCCGTTGAAAATATGCACCGTGGATTGTAAACTGTAGCGCTCCGGGTCACGGCGTCCATACCAATGGGACCTGATAACCAATCTACCGGCAATCGGCAGATAGTCGGCGGCATGTGCGCCTAACGAAAATGCTAGAAGGACTGGGCACTGTGCGACAAATAACTATGTCCCTTTCTCCCCTCTCGTTTCTTTCTCTCTCGCTCTCCTCGAATGGTTGCAAATCTGATAGCAAGATTCGCCGCAGAAAATCGTTCTTTTCGCTTGGTTTACAAGCCGTACGAACATAATTTAAAGAAATGCTTGAGAATTTCTTACGGATCCTGTGCATCACGTGCTATGATCAAATAATATATAAGATTTATTAAACATTTATTAAAAAAAAAAATGAGACAATTTGATTACGTTATTTTAATTTATTAAAATTAATCAAGATAGGAATAAATGCTAGTGTTTATTAAGAAATATTATGCATTTCCTGTTTATTGCAATCGATACACGAAACTTTTATTTTACAAAGATCTACTTTCTAATCATTAGAAATAAAAATTACTTGGGCAATTGCAAGGTTATATATGGTTGACGCTAATTTATGACTAGTTTTCATAATTAATTTCTATGTGATACATTCGAACAAACTGGATGTTATTAGCATGTGTAGCATTTATACTATCCGGTAATTTAAATAATAATAATTTGAATATGTCGATGGTGATATATTATGGTATATTATGAGCATTCTAGATTCGATCTCGTGAACGCGCATCGAACTATCTTTACGTAGGTTTTCTAACGCTGCTATGAAATCCACAGTTCTTTTATAGTTGTACAATTTTTTCAGAGGCACTAAAACTTCGTAGCTCTTACAATCTTCTAATAGCTCCTAAATTTAGGATCTACACTTCTCCATAAGATCCTTAATCTTCTCATAAATTCCTAAATTCCTCGTAGAGCCCAAACACGGTGCTTAAGATACTTATCGGATAAGCAAGCTATGAAATTAAGTCTATTACAACACATGCTACACCTAATGAAGTTATAGAATCATAATGCTTACAATTCTCGGCCTGTCCCACAGTATTAATTTACATACGAATAAAGCTTAAGAAATGTGTGTTCTATTTATTCCAGCATTTCGAGAAAACAGTCTTCTTTTGAAAGAATTCATAGATCATCAAATTGCAGATCTTTGTGTAAAACGAAAATATGTAATGTAAATGGCAAGAAATTGTAGTTAAATAAAATACACGTCTACTTATAATAGTTTTAAATAGTTGCAAATAATATAACATAATGTTTATCGAGTTCTTGTGATATCTCCACATTTCTGCCATAAATGCATAAAGTCCGCAGCCGAACACGCGAATATATGCATTAATATACAAATAATTGCATAACTTATAATGCTTCTGGGACCGTGTATCCACGTTAGATTGCCACTGGAACGAAACGGAACACGGCCGGGAACGAAATTAGTTGTAAACCTATCTACCGGCGTAATATTTGCTCAACGCAATTAATAAATTTCAGCCGTTTACGTAACTGGCTTTGCAGACGGAACTGCGCCACGTCAACACAATAAAGGCAATTTTACAGACGGGATCGCGCGCAACAGCAAGTGCTTTACATGCATGAAATTTAACATACAATTTTATGAAGCATGATTCCTGTCCCGTTCCCGGGTTCCTTGTTAGTTTCGTCGTCCCCGCGACAAAGCATATTGCGTCTCGCGTTATTAGTTTCATTGTCGGGGGTATTTTCGCGGAAACTCCTTCCGGCGAGCGTGCATTCATAAACAAAGCCCGGGCTTCATCTCTTTTTCACCGATGGTAGCAAACACCTAATTAAATATCGGTCTTGTGACGCCGTGATCCGAGCCCCGGAAACTCATTTTCAATTTCCCCGCTGGGCTGGCGGTTTTACGCCCGGCGAGCGGGCTAGCATCGTCGCCCGGAAAAGCAAGAGAGAGAGAGAGAGAGAGAGAGAGAGAGAGAAAGTGAGAAAAAAAGAGCAAAGTGCGCCATGAGAAAATCGCAAGACAGGAGTCCCGTGAAAAATTCCTGGAGGACGTGATTCGAGCGACTAAATGGTCGGCTGTCGTTTAAATTCTGTTCGCCTTCTCCGTCGGCCACTTGCAATCTTCTTAACCGTGAAATATATGTATAATAACGCCAACCTAGGCCATTGAAAAAGGCCAAGCTACTACGGTTCGATCGCTGATGACCCGTCGGCTTTGTTTTCCAATTTGCAGAACCTCGCTATGACCACCAGCCACCGTGTCTCATTATAATTGGCTCTTGTTATCAAATTGGTATACCGTATCTACAAATGAATTCTTCTCAACAATAGGGTCAATAGAACAACAGAAGTTCAATTGTCACTGATTAATCTGCGGATCTTCGGGCGGAACGGGAGTCAACGGTAAGGAAATAAATGAAAATACATTTCTTCTTTTAATAAGACGGTCCAACGGAAACGAATGAAAATGAAATAATTATTAAACTCGCGAAGCTATTAAAATGATGAAGCAACGCGCGGAGCGCGCGCTCTTGCTTTACATTTATCGCAGCGCACGGTGTTCGCCGACAGGGAGGGTGGTTTACACCATTTTTTTTTTCATTAATTATCAGACCCGTAAAAACCCCGGCAACCGAAAAATCAATACTTAATTTATATTTCGCAGCCGCCACTATATCGGCGGGCGCGTTTTTCACGTTCTTTTTCGCGCGGCGGCAATGCCGATTTTATACATCTGACAAATTAGCCGTAAAAATCATTCCGGGGACACGAGACCCCTCGACCGATTCGATCGCTCGGCTCTCGATAAAATAAACGGGGTGGCGGCGCGCGCGCGCGCGCGAGAAATCAGCGACAAAAAAAAAAGTCGTCGACGTGGCGCGAAAAAAAAATTAAATTAACGCGTCGAGAAATGATGGCTGGAAACAATTGATAATTATAACGGCGAACATGTAAAATTCGCGTACCTTAAATTTACACGTGTACGCGCGCGCGAATTTCGCGGCACGTTTGCCTGTCGCGTTGTTCAACGGTTTGTTCCGTTCGATGGTCTTTTCAAGCCGTGTAATTTATTTTTATATGAAACGGCGGACCGTGTAATGAAAATTCGAGAGATTCGCTTGAAAAGCTGGAAAACCGTATTAAAGTATAATAGGCGGGGAAAATGCTTCGGGACTCCGCGATAGTTTAACGGACGATGGGGGGAGGGAGGGGGAGGACCATTGTAGCCATTAGAGACGGAAATCTCGACTTTCGACGAAAATTTCGGTCTCCCTTCGGCCCGCGGTTCTACACACAAGTTCGACCAGCGTCCGGTGATATATGGAGCAACCGCGAGCCCCACGAAGTCGGCCCGTGAACCTCCTAAATTGATTCGAATCGTTCCTGGACCATAATGCTGGATAACTAATGACTCCCGCGCGACCCCGATATCACGACAGGTACGAGAGACCTCTCGGGCACGTAGGATGCGCCAGTCTTCCGATACGGTAATACCATAACTCGTTTAAATTGCATTTCAATCGGTATCCCAGATTGCAGCAGGAGTAAAATTCATCCTGAAATTCGGACCTCTCGCGTTCCGATTCTCATTTCGTCAGTCTACTTTTTTCACTTTTGCACCCGTGAAATGTTCCACAATATTAACAGTAGAAAGCGCATCGTTCGAGAAGCTCGAAGCAAAAATAATTACATTTTTCTTCGGACAATGCTGTGTAACAACGATCGCACCGCAGATTTATCGAACCCCGTTTTTAATCCGTCCTGTACGTTCGCGGAGTTTAACTGAAAATGATAATTCGACCGAGCGACGTAAACGAGAAACAGATAGTTCGTGAAACGAAATCCGTGAAACGCGAATCGCATTAATACGCAGCCACTTCCACAAGAAGTGTCAGCCGAGTTTCGAGCGCTAAATACGCGTTACAAATTGCCTCCTTGGAAATTGCACGCATTTAATGCGGAACAAAGCTAAGGAGTTAGTTAAATATACGAATTACACGGCTGACAATTAGCGTGAGATAGGTAACGCGGCAGGGGAAACGCTTTAAAACCATAATCATTGCGTAGTAACAGCGAGCGCGACGTCTAATGAAAAATCAGGCATTCCAGTCGAGAGCCAGATTGGCAAGCTACGCGGAATTCAGCAACGTGTAATTTCCAAATTAATGAGCCGAACGGTCCCCGATTAGAAAAGAATCGCATAGGATGTTTCGCGTTAAGATGATCACTATAATAGAGAGAATTAAGTAGCGACGGTAACAAGTCCGTTGCGCCGGCCCACCGATCGGATCGAGTCGACCTAAACGATCGCTGGCATTAGCGGGAACGGCGAATCACTTTGCCGTTATTATTCCATAAATAATAAACGGAGTGTGAGCCACTTAAGCCACCCGTCGGCAATTTAGGGCAAGTCAGCGCGATCCGACCGCCGCGGCGAAATCTTTCTTCTTCTTTTTTTTTTTCCTCCCCGATTACACGATCCTGGGATTTCAATATCCGCATCGCGCCGCTTTAACCGTCTAATCATAGGTATCCGCGTGGCGAACCGGTGCCCGTTAATTGGCGTCACGAGGGCTGGATGATGAACGGGATCGGAGACCCGCTCGAAAAAACGAGCAAACAAACGTCGCGACGAGATCTCAAAAACGAGCAAACGGGACGAGAGGAAGAAGAAGAAGAAGAAGACGGGAGCCATTCGGTCGAACGGAACGACAAGCGATCGCTTCCGTGGTATGAAATTGAAAAGTAATGTCGGTACCGAAGTATAACATAATTGCCCGATCTCGTTCGGGCCGCGCTAAGGCTCGCGAGTACGTCCGGCAGGATAATTACGAGCGTCTCCCCCTCTATCGGTACCCTATCTGGCATCAGCTGCGCCGAGAGTCGCTATCGTATTTTAATAATCGGTCGTGAAACTCGTTAAGACTTCGTCGATTAATCGACGTAATACGCGCTCGTTTTTTATCTAATTGGCGAAATCGAGGTCTCAATCGGAGACGCTCCGAACAGGATGAACCGGAACCATGTGGTGAAACTTCTTTTCGATAATTAATTTTCAGAATTACTTGCACACGGTTATTACGAAATATTTGTGTCACGTACGGCCTCTTTAGGAGCCTTGCCTAGGATGTCGCTATTAAGTCGGACCCAGTGGATAGATTTTAACTTTCTATTCTATCATTTAATATTCCATCATTTGGTATTCTATCATTTAATATTCCATCATTTAGTATTCTATCATTTAATATTCCATCATTTAATATTCCATCATTTAGTATTCTATCATTTAATATTCCATCATTTAGTATTCTATCATTTAATATTCCGCCATTTAGTATTCTATCATTTAATACTATATCATTTAAAATTCTATCATTTAACATTCTATCATCAAGTATTGTATCATATAACATTCTATCATTTATCATTATATTTCCAAAACATAAGCATTTTAATTTAACATAAGTATTTTAATTTAACAATATCATTTTTATTGGACAATATATGGTCTAAGTAAGTGTTATGATTATAATAATGTTGATGTATTATAGAAGACGTGCAAGAACAAGTAAGAGTTACGCTCAGTAAAGCTAATGGTATAAGAACGGAGTTCTGAACAAGAGGAAAACGTCAGAAGATTATAATTCAATATGCATAAATTAAATATTCGATCGGTCGATGCAAGGAGCATAACCATCAGAAAATCACTTAATAATAATGTAAGTTAATAGTAACGTAAGAACGTAATTGATAAACATCGGGTTCGAACAGTTTCAGGCCTGAATTAGAAGCAAGCTGAGAACAAGTGCAGGGAGGTACGACCAATTTTATGGAAACGTGTGTTATTAACACGTTCCTTGCCACGTGTACCACCGATGGTACATGCTTACACGTTCATTTAATGCACTAAAAATATTATCTATAACGAATCTAGAACCGAAGAATTAATTTCCACCACTGAAATGAATCATATTAAGTTCGTTTCGATAATTAATAATTACATATACCATAAGAAGTTTTAGCAAATCATCAAATGGCTAGTGCGATGAACCGAGTGAAAATAGCACGACACGGAACGTGTTGAAACGGTTTTATACAGTCACGTATTGCGATTAAAAATCGTCAAGTAATTTACCTAAATTCTACGCTGTCATTCCTACAAACCAAGTGACGTTAATCTCTATCGATCCTAATAAGCGTCGAGTAATGATTCAGAATCGCTATTCGGTAGAGATTCAGCTGGAGATTCCGTCCCAGATCCGAAATTGGTGAAGTGTACCGCCGAAAGCTCGCGATCCGGTACACCAGGTCGAAACAAATTGAACGGGACGCGGGGCTAAGTTATCAGCTTGTCAGCGGAGACAAATGACTCGTTACAGCGGTTCGGGCCGTGGAAGGAATCCGGCGAAACCTCCCCTTTAAATCTTCGGAGGAGCATGAACGGCTCTCGGACGAGGCTCGTTTAAATAGAAGATTAATTCCTGGGAACCTTTTAGCGTGATTTCGGTGATCCTTTATTGCCCGGCCGGGGCGTGTAGGTATTACAGTGACATACGGACGTCGCTTAAGTTAACAGCCGATGCGTTAACACGGGCCGGCGTTATAAAAGAAGACGGACAAGGCCTACGTGCGCGTCATCGCCCACGCGTGCACGCGCGTACGTTCTACCTGTTCGTTGTCGCCATCGTCGCGGCGCACAGTGGTCCTAAATCCTGAAAGCCTGGTCAGAACCCCTTAAAATCAATTTGCTAAGTCACTGGAGGGGAGGAGCGTGTAGCAGAAAATGATCAGAGTTTTATATTCGAGTAACAATTACGGCGCAAACGTTTATATTGTATCACGTGATTTTATATAATATTAATATTATATAAAGTTATATAAACGATCTATGAATGTAATATTTGTGCAGAAATAATTTGAAACAAATTATAAGTTCAGATTCGAATTTTTACAGAAACCAAAACACCTTCTCAAGTACTCGTTTGATATAGTGGATCCATCACAGCTCAGAATCATAATTAACGACCATGGAAGTCTTCGATTATAAATTTTTAACTGAAGTTGAGTTGTCTTTATACGCTTTGGCTGAGTTTACGGGATTTAAGACCACCGTGCGCCGGTATAAAGAGAATAGAATTCGAGCAGACCGATGGTAATCGAAGGTATCGCGAGACAAGGTATTTCCTCGAGAATTATTATACTAAACGAGGTGCCGGGCCCGGGTGCCAGAACACCGAGTATTATCCCATTAGAATAAATGTAAAGTAGAGCCCAGCATTCCACCATCTCGATGTGCCCGACCTTATGCTTCTCCCACCCTCGTCGTCTTCCCCAGCCGATTTTCTCGTCGTTCGTTCGTCTACTCCTCGCCTCTCTCTCTCTCTCTCTTTCTCTCTTTCTCGCTTGCTCCGACGATTCGGGACAGCTTTGCGTCTCCACTGCCGCGAGGGTGGAAAATGGGAGGCAGTCGGAGCGGCAGGGCGCATTTACATGATATGAATATAATGGAGAGGGCCGGGTCGCTGGCAAACCCGGGCTACGAGAGCGCTACCTGTTGAACGGAGAGTTCAAACCCGCGCTGACCTACAGGATATATTCGGCCGGGTCCGGACACCAGCCTCCCCCGAGAGCCAGGTGGATGTTAGGGTCATCGGTGAACATCTCTCAATTTAAACCGCCGGCCCCGTTGTGTTGCTTCCCTTCATTTGCTTTTTGAAGAAAGAGAGACTCGTATTCGTCCGAAGTTGGATACTCCCGTTGGACTCCGCGATAACTATCGCGTGGAATTAAATGGAAAGAATAGTTCTTGTCAAGATCTGTAGAAATATATACAAGTGTACAAACCAAACACTTTGAAGTGCCATAAAAATGCGAGAAACCGCAAATCTTTGTAAAAAATGAGCTTCTTCCATACTGAATTTGGTACATCATTCGATGCTAACACATTCGAACATCTTTTCTACTTGGCTCGAAAACTGAATTGACCATCAATAGATTTTCATGCAGGAGAAAAATTATCTTCGACAATTTCAACAAACACGAATTGAGTAGACATTTTTTTCATTATTTAATAATTCTCTCAATCTTCTAGACATCGTTAAAAATCGTCTTTTCATCTATCTGTCCTCATATTCTTTGAATACTTTTATTATTTCCAATGTCACTTATCCAATCATGTCATAAATGCATGAAATTCACAGTCTAGTCATCACGTCTTAATTGTGTACTCGGATCTCTCTTTCTCCTACGAATCTAGGCAGTGTCGGCACTGTGTGATACTTCGGTTTGGCCGCAGCTGGAATGTGGATCCATAATTTAGACCCGCAACTTCGAGGCTCACTGTTTCAAACTTAAGAGGATGCGGCATAAATTTCACAAATTAATTGCTTTTTCATGACTACCTACTCTCTTCATTACGTTCAGACTGCTAACTCTTGAAGAGAGGGAATTTATTATGGCTGATCTACTAGGTGTAGTTGATTTCCTTTAGCACGTCTAAGTATCTCTAAAGCGTTTACTGTCGCATATCTTTCGATCACATCTTATTTTTAATGACACTGTAATTTAATGTTAACACTTCATTGCCGCTACGTGATATATATACAAATTTTATCAGGATTCACACGGATTTTATCAGAAACCTTTAACGATTGTAATAAGTCGAAAATAATCTAACAATATCCTTCAATTCTTTTTATCTCATCACAGCTTACACTTCGCTTAGCTAATTTTAATTTTTTTAAAGGTTCACAATTTGATAGAAACATCCGAGGTAAATCGGTCTCGACAAAATCCATGGAAGGGTCACCAGAGACGTATTTCACATTCAAAAAGCTGCTGCGGCGTCGAAGAACTTGCCAACGAGACTATCGAGCTGTCGATCTCGACGAATTGTCGAATTGTCCGGCAGGAATTAACGGTAGCACGTCGCCGGTGTCGCCTTAAGAAATTCATGAGAACGACCTCGGCGAGGAGGAGGATAAGTCCCGAGAGAGGCTCGAAAGAGTCACGTTAGAAAACTGAGAAGGAAATGTCACCTGTCCAATTAAGGACCACTTTCCTATCGACGATAGACACGACTACCCGTTCCACGAAACGAAGAGACAAAGTCGCGGGGCATAAATATGTATAGGATAACGCGTGTCATTCAAGCCGGAGCCCGGATGTTCCTTCCCTTTTCCCGGGTTCTCTCTCGGCGTTCCGTCTAGCCGCGGAGTCACGATCCCCTGCTAGATTATGCGCTCATCGGAGGCCCGCGTGCTTCGGCTGGTGCATCGTGTGGCCAAACGTTGCATTTCGATATCCACGAGGCACCCGAAGCGAGCCGGCGAACTATCCGCCAAAGAAAACCGAACGCGCTCGAATGCACGTAGTCGAGAGCCAAACTACACTTGCCGATCCGGGAGTATTGTTCCGCCGATAGTTTCGTCGCTCTGCTCCACCGGAAGCTTCGCCGAGTCAGCGGATTCGAGTGAAACTCGAATCACACCAATGAATGGTTCGGTTTGTCTTATCGCGCTGGCGGGACAAGGACTTTTCGGTCAATAGATGAAACACTATCATCGCGGTATTGTTAGCAGCCGTCTCTCCTCTTAATTGTAAGTGCATCTGGAGAATGCCGGTAGGTGCTGCTATTATTTCTGCAACAACACGCGTATTAGTCGATCTATAAAATTTCCAACAGTCTCGTCATCATCGAGATAATCGCTAATGCGCACAGGAAAATCGAGCCTCCAAATCTTGAAACTTTTTAATTATTTCTGAACACATGTTAATTTCAAGTATTATAAATTATAATCTCGTTCTGAGATCTCAGTTAGACGGTAATCGTTTAAGCGGGTTCAATTTGCAGTTAAAATTTTGCTACGCCTTTGGAAACATTTTTTATAACATATTTCGTCAATTAAAAGACTTATTTCTCGCTTTAGTTGTATTTTATATACTCCAAAATGTTATAAGTTATAAAAGCCGACAGTTCAATTACCTTGTGCTTTATATTGTGTCAGTGCCAACTGGTTAAGAAGTAATCGAGGACTCTCAAAGTACCGTAGACTAAAGATGAAAGAAATAATTTGCACTTAAACAAGGCGTAAAAAAATGCCCGGGTTACTTCTTTCCATTTTACATTTTCCTCGCCAATTTCCTTTATATAATCACCATTTTATGAGAAGCACGGTGTGTTGCAGCACATGAGCGATGGTAACCTGTATACAGGGTGTCCCACGAATTTACGTTGAATTTTTATCAACAGATCCAGCTGCCAACAACGAAACGAAACATCGTTTAATAAAATGAAGAGTTATATTTGAAACGTAGGTATTTTATATGCGAACATAGCTAGTAATTTGCTTCACGTTTCATAATTTTTGTTACAACCGTTTAGTAAGCTGTCCATGAACTTGGTTCTACGCCAATTTTTCTTTTTAGCAAAACAAAACGTACGCACAGAAATTTATTGTCATCTATAAATTTAAAATGACAAATTACGGACTATAGATTTTTACGCATTTGTGTGATGTGCTTTATGGTGACTATTCTAAGCACCTGCTTTAAGGTGTTTCTTATTTTCCGACGTTCTATTTTTCCTAGTATTACAAGAATGGCCCTTCCACTTTAATGCTAATGATTTTACTTCATTTTGAAAAATGAAGAAAATGTCTGATAATTCTAAAACTACACAGATAACATATAAATTGTGCAACACGTATGACTTCCTTTTCAAGCATTACAATTTAGAGGTGGTGAGTTACAAATAGTTATTGACCCCTATAATTAAGGACCATTCTAACCCGCAGTCTAATTATTAAGATGCCCAGGACCGTGGAAGCCCCAATGGTACTTAAGAATTATGTCTCCATAGTCCGCTAATCTGTCTATAAACTCTCGCCAAGAGCGAGCGCACGACAATTTGCGGCGTGAGCCCATCCTTACACAAGATAATATTTTCCAAGAGTAGAGTACCAGCGATCAGAGCACAGTCTCGTCGTTGTTACAACTTCCAGTGGATCCGGTGAATCGCCTCGTAAAAATGGTTCTGGCGCGGCAACCGGGGCACCCGTTCACCGCTCAGAGACAGAGCGAGGGTGAAATAAAGAACCGGAGAACGAAGAGAGAGAGAGAGAGAGAGAGAGAGAGAGAAAGAGAGAGAGAGGGACAAGAGAGAAGACGAAACAGCCGCGCAACAGAGAGGGAGACGCGCGAAGCCAATATAAGAGGGCAATAAAATCACGACGGCTAACAATACGAGCGGACCTGGCCCACCACCTTATATCCTCTTCGCCTTCCCTTCATCCTACTCCTTTTCCCGTCCCACGTGGATCAGAGAACAACGCACCCGGCCTGGGTCAATTTTATTTGTCACACGACGGCTTAGACCACGGCCACGAAACTTCCTGAAATTCCAACTTCTTCCGGGGCCGGCCCGGGCAAACCCATCGGGAAATAGACGCGGGCCGAGATACCGCGAATGATGGAGCCGCCGCGAAAAACCTCCGGCAACATACCCCGGCTACAGCGTCGTTCAAAAGTCCGGAACCGCTCGACTTCCTTCGGTGAGAAGTAATCTCGCGGCGCGATATTAAACTCGACAGCACGCGTCGCCAGAATTATATCCGCCAACCTCGAAAGTGTCTCACGAAATTGAACAACTTTCCTGTTCTCCTCGTACTTCACGATCGAAGGTTTCCAAAGCCTCCATTGCTGCAGCAAGAAATTATGTCAGGAAATTGGGCAGGATGTGATATTATATATAATCGATTTCGTGAAGATTTTAGTACGTATGGGGTGGTTCAGTTTTTAATGGAAGCTTTGATCCATGAGAGTTTTGTCATACTAGTTGAATATTAAACGATATAATATCGAAAGTAGCTATTCTATTTAAATAAAGCTTCATGTGTAATCGTATTCATACAGATTTTACGTAAGACAAATTTTTAAACATGTACAAAAGGTTAAACAAAGAGTATTGGCTGCCTAATAATCTCCTTTACATGTTTAATATTTCACATCCCTTGTTGTAAATGGTAATCAAAATGCTCTTTTGATACTAATTAACCCTTTGCAGTCGAAGCTATTTTCATTTGAAATCCAAACTATGTTTTCTTATCCACTGAATTTCTATTTTATAAAATGTTAAAGTACAAACGAGCATGATGCTGTTAAAATTAATTTCAGCATTGGCACAGCAGTTTTTGGTGTCGCTTGAAAGTTAAACGCTAAATATATGACAATATTATTAAAAAATCACCCAACACCGCACTACTTCAAAAAATTCACCTCCGAATTATGGTCGAACATTCTCAGATTCTCGTGAATACATCTAATTCGTCCCGAAATCCTCTGTCTCCTTCGAAGACATTCAACATCTACAAGACCCTCGGAGAGTCTATTAAAAAAAATCTCGCGTTTGTCCGAAAGTTCGACTATCCCGCCATTAAATTCGCGAGCAGAAACTTTTTTGCACGGCCGATAGTTCCGAGATAATCGAGTTTTACAGACTTAGCGGGCGGCCCGTGGTTTCCGGGTTTTTTGGGCGGCGGTGTACGCGGGCCCGGTTCTTTTTTATTTGCCACCGGACGGGAAAGGTTTCGAGAATATTCATGAAGTTCGAAAGTAACGGTACGATACTCGTATTCCGGGAACTTCGGACGGGATCTCGTCGCAAAAAGCGAACGATGCTCGCCGGGCGTGTGCATGCACACGGGTGTCTCGAGGAGGAGGAGCAGGGTCGTTTGGTATACTCGAGCGAAAAATCGTCGGCGCTCCTTCGGGGCAGCCTCTTGTTAACCGGCGTGTCCGGCAACCGATTTCTGAAAGGTGTTTTAACATCGATTGTGTGCACGCGTGATTACTTGAAAGAGAGAGGGAGAGAGAGAGAGAGAGAGAGAGAGAGAGAGCGCATGAGAAAGACGGAAATGAGAGGATAAAAGAAAAAGAAAGAGAGAGAGAGAGAGAAGAGAGCGCACGCGGCCAGAATGCTCCGTGTCCAGGCGTGAAACCAGTAGTCGTACAAAAGAGAACCAGGTATACGTCTTGGGACTCGTCGAGGCGCGATTAATTTCAATTCTTGCCGCGCGGCTACTTCCTACGAGACTGCGAGAACACCGATTCCAAAGAATCCTGAGCAAGCGACGCTGCCGAGGAACGGCGCGGCGCGGCGCGTAGCGGAGCGTAGCGGGTGCGGAGAGGAGCGCGGAAGAGAAGAGCGGAACGAACCGAGGCGCCACTCACAACCGAGACGAGTCCATTGAAATCATTCATACGCGGGACACGATCGCTCAGAAACCGTGCACCGCTCTCCATTAAACGATACATTAGTTATTCGACGATTTAAAGCTCACCGGAGCGGGAATCGCGCGAGCGAGTTCTCCGCTCGCGATTATCGCTGGCTCGAGTGCCGCCCGTGCCCCAGCCAGTTTTATCGGCCGTCGAAACGGCCCCGCGCGATTACTCCTGCCGTTCGATCGGCGATTTTATTCGAAATCGAGGGTTTGCTTTTCATTAACAAGCGACACGCCGTCGACATTCCGAGCGGACGTTCGTTCCTTTCCTTGCAAAACGAGGACCGTCCGGCATGCGAGTCGCTCGCGGATCCGCCGGGCTCGCATTAGTCGCGAATGGGGAGCCGATAAATCGTTATTTTAAACAGTACACCAGAGAACGGAGGATTTTTCTCTGAAATTATAAATAACAAATTAAATCTGATTCGAATGGGAAATAATCAAGTATTCGTCGTTCCGTGAAATACAAATAAAAGGTAACATTCTTTTTTTTTCAGATGGCAAATAATAAATAAATTATTTGTCGAATTATTTAAATGATTTTTCAATGAAATATAAAATTCAATTATTACATTCAAATGAAATATCGATTTAATTAAAATTTAATCAAATGTTTCACTTCAAGATAATAATTCAATTTTCGGAGAAGGAAATAATATTTTTTTATTTCAGTTTTACGCAATTTTTGCTTCCCTTTCGTCTGTTATATATTATACGACGAATATTTTGTGCATTGGTTTTATGGAAAGTGATCGAATAGATTCCCAAACCCATTTTTCAAGTTGAATCGTAGCGAACAATAAAATTGCTAAAATTATATTTCAATAATATTCAATTCCAATTTATGTTCACCTTATATTTGCTAAATAAACCATTTGGTTTAAAGCATTCATAGATAAATGATTGAAACCAATCATTTTTAGCTAGTTAACATAAACCAATTCATACGCATTCTAAATTTATAGTTGGATTTCCTTATCATCAAGATCGTACATTTATGTAAAATAAAAATTCCCAGCATTGTTGATTATGAACAAGAGCTAATTAAAAGTTTGTTTCTCTATTTAATTGTTTTATACAGCTAAGAATAAAGTATTGATATTTTTAAATCTTTTCAATCTTTTCGCTGTTTTAAACGACACCTAATCAGATTTGCGACAATACAATCTACGACAATACAAAATCGGGCTTGGAGTTAACACGTGCATTCACTGTACTAAAAATTGTTGCCAATAATTTTCCACGCAGCGAGGACCTCGGATGATTAGTCGAAATTTCAGCAATCAGTGTCCAAACTGGATACATTCGCCCCCAGGTGCCCGTACAGCAGCTAATGACAATCTAGAGCCCATAAATCGCTATTAAACGCAACGGTTCGCAATTACCGGGCAACTAATAACTCTCGCGACCAAGATCGCGACTCAAAGATTGAGCAGATGTCCGAGCGCGAAGCACGCCGAGAATGCTATTGTACAACGAAACATCCATCGGCTGTGCGACTACGGTTTATGACACGACTTAAGTTCCGGAGTTTAAGGGGGGAAAGAGAGAGAGAGAGAGAGAGAGACCGGCAGAAGAGCTTGGGCGCAAACTGCACGCGATTCAGGCTCGACCGAACGCTTTCACGCGACCGCCCCGATGCTTCTCATTCCGTGGTTCGTCCGTCGAAAACGCGTGTCGTAGATCAAAGCCGCCACGGCGACGTCTCAAGGAAAGCTCGGCTTCCAGCCTGGCGACCACCTTTGAAATTGTTCCCCGTGAATCCGTGATTGCGCGCGAACCCCTACTACGCGTAGCCCGCCCGAGAATGAAAGAAGCGGCCGGGAGAGAATGGCGATTGCGAATTGCCGAGAATTCTTCGAGACAGATTGCTTTTTCCCGGGAGCAACGAGAACAATGGTTGGTCCGAGAGGGAGGACTGTTCGCAGGCAGATCGAATCAGCGGAAGGTTAAACCCCTAAATGCCATCGATCGCGGGGAGCGATCGATCTTGTGTTTTATCGGCACTCCTAACCCTTCGGCGGACTCTCGAAATAAACTTGCAAGGTGCAACGATTTTGTAAACATTCCCATAATTTACTTTGATAATGTTCGAACCTGTCTTATGACAGCAATTGACACTAAACATAGCATAACGATCAAAATGACGAATTCCATAAATTTTATTTTAGTAGATAAAATAAATGATAACATAAATTTGATTAATTCTAGTACAAATAAGAATAGAAACAAATAGCTATGTAAATAAATTCAGTCTTGTAATACTTATAAAGCAATACTCAATGATGTAATCGTAAGCAAGCTGTTTGAGCTCAATTATCCTCGATCACAATTTTAGTATTTCTTTATGAATGCAGCTTATTTTAACCCTTTTTACTCGAATGGTAACTCTGAGGTACCACTCAAGATTTCTATACAATGTTCTGATCAAATTTTAACATTATTAAATTAGTTTATTTTTAAAGAACTGTTCAAAGTACAACTATTATATTGACTCAATATCATATATACAAATTGCACTAATATGTGGTATAAAATGAAAATACTCTACGAAAATGTTTATCCACTAGGGGATGTTCATTCATCGGACACATCGCTCCGCGTTGTTTAATCCTTGGTCACGTAATCCTTTGCCAGCCTATGTTCAATGGAACAGGACATTACGTCTCGTTCCACGTATAACTATGCGGACTAACAGAGCCAAGCCCGAGTTAAAGAAGAATTCAAAGCAGAGCAGAGGAAAATTGCAAAGCATTGTGTAACCGCGAAGAGTTAAAACTGCATTCAAACTGGCTAAAGCGAGTGCAATAAGATACCATTTGCAGCGGGGAACTGAAACGCGGCGTAGCGGTTAAAAGGCGACGGGCCAGGGAAGACAAAGTTGAAAACTCGGTTGTACGTGTCGTAAGAGGGAGTAACGAGTAGTAGCAGGTAGCAGCAAACACGATAAAAGTTGTTGAATTTAATGCGAGCCCAAGTAAGGGTACACGGGACTGAGAGAATAAGTCGCGAATTCCTGGCGGGAGTTATAGGTTTGCGGAAAAAGTTTCGCATGGGCTGTCGCGGTACCACCGGGGAACAGCCGAACGATAAAGTCATCCTAAGTAGGCGAGCGAACGTCGAGTCGGGGGACGCGTCACGTAAACAAACGGTAGCCACGAGGGACAATTACAGATGGTCCGGTCGGGACAATGCTTGTGGAGAAAGAGGTACGATAGACGGTCGTCGTGGTCGTCGTGGTCGTCGTCGTCGTCGTCGCTGGCGCACCGCCGTAAATCTAGGCGGGAACAGGTGGACGCGCGTGATCGCGAGTAGTATAGTAGATTGAGTGACTGACCTTGCGAAGAAAGCTGCGGCTGCGCTGGCCTGCGCCGGCGTCCCGGGCACCCCGCTCACGTTGTACGAGTACTTGGTCTCCTGGTACACCTGATACGGACTCTGCGGCTTCGAGTGAGATGGTCGGTGATAATAATGGTCCGCGTACAGATTCTTCTCCGGGGGACGTTCACCAGCGGCGACCTTGGCCAGGCCGTAGCTCTGCATCGCGGCGACGCCGGCGGAGCCCTTCGAGTGACACTTCTCGTGGCTGTTCTTCTCGGGCCCGTGCGTATGGGACTTCTCGTGGGCCGAGGTCGCCGCCGGCTTGTCTATGGTGCCGTACGACTTGAAGTCGTAGCCCTTCAGTTCGCCGTAGTACTTGATGTTCTCGACCTTGAACCCGTGACCGACATCGTGCTGTCCCTTCGTCTTGGCCGAGGCCTCGTGCTTACCGTAGCCGGCGATCTCCTGCGCCGATTTCATTCTATCCCCGCACTTCCCGATCGCCTCGACTCCGTGAGCAACCCCTTTACCGGAGGGCTTCTCGATCTTCAGCATCGATCTCTCGCACAGACGACCCTGCACGGCCTCGCTGGCCTTCAGCAGAGAGTCCACGGCACCTTTGTACTTGTCACATGTCGAGGACTCGCACGGCACACCGGAACCACCGTGGCAGACATTCCCGGAAACGGTACCACAACCACTACCACCGCCACCGCCACCACCACCGCCGCCACCGCCGCCGCCGCCGCCGATCGCGCACGATCGTCCCACCGGGTGATGATGCGACTTGTTGGACGGGTCCACGTGACACCTCGCGATTACGTCCGAGTCATCGTTCGCCTCCTGATAGTGCTCCTCTTTGTTCACGTTGTTGTTGTTGCTCGTGTTTACGTTGTTGTTGTTATTGTTGTTGTTGGAGGAGGAGCGCGTGTCACACAACTTGTACGGGAGCCGCGACCGCGAGGAACAGCCGCGTGTTGCTTCTCGCGCGGTTGGCGTGATACTGGCCAGATTAGAGGGCGTCTCGGCGCCATGAGTGCTGCCAGTCCCCCTGCTGGAGTTGCCACCACCGCCGCTACCGCCACCGCCACCGCTACCACCGTTGCCGATACCTACGCTCCCACCTCCTCCTCCACCTCCTCCTGCTCCTCCTCCTCCTCCTCCACCTCCGCTGCCGCCGCTGCCACCTCCTCCGCCGGTTCCCAGTCGTTTGCCCCTCTCCTCCTGTCAAAATGATAACATTACCCGTAACCGCTAATCATCCCGGATTCGCGCGCCTGGAATGGCTACAGCCAGACCGGAAATGCACGTGGACTGCCTCAAACCAAAGTGTCTTGGCCGGAAGGGTTCATTAGTTGGCGTGTCAATGTTGGTTCGTGCCGGAGCAAATATCGTCTCGCGTGTCTTGTTTTCGTGGCTGCAGACGAGTAGAGTACGCGAATGGAACTGCTTCATTTCGAAAAGTGAAAGATAATCTACGTTCGCTGTACTTTTAACTTCCAATTATGCCACGCGTCTCATTCGCGGAATGATAATAGACATGCTTGTCGCGACAAGCTTCACAATTTCGGATGTAAGTAAAACACATTGATAATTACTAGATTGCGGATTTTTTGTATTCGTAGTAGAAATGGTTAAATAAAAGATGAAGAAGAGGAAATACGAGAGAATATTAAGAATTTTGCCATGTTAGTTATAGTTTATCAGTATTATTCAAAGAAGAAAACATTTTTATCTATCTTTTATAAAAGGTGGTTCATGCAATTTGTGCATCCCCTGCATCTTCCAAAATATGCATTATACGAAAAAAATGTTGCGTGCGAAAGTTGCATGGTTTAAAGGACTTCATTACGTAGTTCATTTATTTTTTTTACAGGTGAAGGTGTTTCAGAGATTTGAGGGTCGATTTTATTTTTTTCAAATAGGTTACTGTATGTTTTATATGAAAATATGGAAGAATATCTTATTCTGAATAAAAAAGTATTGAATTTATCGTCGCTAAACTTAACAGCTAACGAATACTTCAACTTTCTTGACAATTACTGATTAGCTATTTAGGGCTAATAATGATTAATACTTATTTCTTAGAATATTCCTCTATATTTTAATATAAGAAATACAATACTATATTTAAAAAAACAAAATCAACTTTCAGATCTACAAAATGCCTCTACCTACAAAAAATAAATTAACTACATAATGTATCACTTTAAATTGTATATCTTTTGTATACGACATATTTCCATGCAACGCATATTTTAGTATTACAGTACACAAGTTGCATAGACCACTCTTATAATAAATGAGGCATAATCATTTTCATTTTTCATGAAAATCCGCAGTCTAATAATTGCAAATTAATATCAGCTTTATAATGGAATAATCCAAGAAGAGGAAGTTATCGAGAGTGAGTTTAACCGATACAGTAAAAGATGCACGAAATTTAGTCACCTCTGCTTCCATGTCGAGCAAAGCTAATAGACCCACCTGAGTTCGTTTGCAGTCGTCCTGCCTCTTGGCCACTTCCGAGTACTTGGGCGGAGGCTCCGACTTGGGTGGCGTTTCCTGGTATCTCGGTGGCCTGTCGAACGGCCTGTACTTGGGCGGATCGATGTAAGGGTTATTCTGGTGCCTGTAATAGTTGGGCAGCTGGCACTCGGTCAGGTCCGACTGTGACCTGTTCAGCTGATAGTTCGGCGGGTTCGTCTTTTGCTCCTGATGGCACTGTTTGCTGGCGTGCTTCGTCGGATTCGGTTTTTCTTGGCCGGCGTGACACTTGTCCCGCTTCTCGCCTCTCTCTTTGCACGCCTCGAACTTGGCGTCTTTCGTCTTTTCTTGCGCGACCGGCCCATCGATCTCGTAGAAGGTCAGCTCCTTTTTGCCCTGGCCCTTCTCCGTCGCGGAACGATGCGCCTTCGAATGAACGTGCTGGACGTTCTCCGGCTTCACCGGCGGATCGATCTGATAGAAGGTTAATTCGCGGGAGTCCTGCGACTTGGAGCGGGCCTCGTGAGACGAATGGTGCTGTCTCTCCGGCTGCGAGTGACTTCTCGCGTACTTGTGATCCAGCTTGCCGCCGACACCGTCCTGGTGCCTCGACGACGGGAACCTGCCGAACCTATCGTTCGTGCCCAGCCTCGCCGAATTCCGCCCGTACTCCAGATACTCGTCGCCGTATTTCAGGACCTGGCGGGGCTTGTACTTCTCCTCGAACTGCGAGTAGTTGTACGTGTTGAAGCCCACCTGGTTGAAGTTTCTGCTCAGGTTCGACGAGTCGTAATCCGTCGACGTCACCGCCTCCATGTTAATCTGAAACGAACACGGCGAACACTGAATTTACAAAACATCAATCGAGAGGGATGACAAACGGTATCTACTACATATGTATGTTGCTCGCTTCTTTTTAAATTAAAACACGATGGACTGTAATATCCCGTTATGAATATTTAGCCATTGAAGTAAGTATGGGCATACGTCGAGCACACATTTTCTTTGTCTTTTAGATCAGTCATATCCTCTAACAGGCACCGTAACTGTTTCGATCAAAGTAGCCAAAGACGCGAGACAACAATTATTTTCCCCATTCGAAGCTGTTTGATTGTAAATGATTGGCAAACATTTTTCATGGCCGCGGAAGACGAAGGGATGATTGACAATGAGGTTCTCGCGATTTTCCATAAAATTTATATATGGGAAAACAGATCTACACCAGAAAGAAAGCGATTTTTCGTGATTCTTGCGGAGCAGTCGTATCACCTTCTTAAAGCTACGCGAATTAAGTTATTTCATTTTTGACAATCCAATTAGGTTGCCCATAAATTATGTAGCGACGAAAGCAGCTGGTTAACTTTCCGGAAGAATATAGAACAGTGTGGACACCCTTCTCGCTAATATTTCAAGGTCGTCGCGGTTCGATTCATCCCCGAATTTGGCAAGTGTCTCTGTGCTTCGGACAGGGGTGCGTATCGAGTGGATCGGCGTGTAACAGACCGAAACGACTCGACGAAAACGCGAACTAGGCGAGAAAGGTTCTGAGAGAGGGAAAATCCCTGGAGGGTTACGCGGCGCGTCAGAGAGACAGAGAGAGAGAGAGAGAGAGAGAGAGAGAGAGAGAGAAAGTCAAGGGTGCTCTCCTCGCCGAAAGGAACAAGAAGAACTGGAAGCAGGCGGACGACCATAAATCGGGGAAACGTCTTACTCTTAAATGCTCGGGGTATTTACCGTGAAACAAAAAGCCACGCCGCGATAAATAAAATCTGACGCCAAGGGGGCGTGTCGGCCGTCTCTGTCTACCTCTGTTTCGCGGATAGAGCGTCGCTTCTTCCTCGGGTCCCGTGGAAACCGGGCCGAAGGGAGCCCCGATCCGGGATCCTCTCCGTCCAGAGGGGTTGCGGAGAAGTCAGGCCAGGCCGAGCTCCGAATTCCACGACGAAAATCGAGCCGCTCTCGAGGAGGAACCGGTTCGCACCTCCGCCACAGGCCCGAAGGCCAATCGATTGGCCGTGTGTACGTGTACGCGTCACGAACTGCTTTCACGGTGCACCCGAGATCACGCGTGTGCTCCTCTTTCCTTTCCTACGGCTCGAGCCCCTATCCAGAACTGGCCGGGAGCCACGGCGGCCACCGAGAGATGCATGACTGCGATTAGACGACTCGCTGAACCCGGTAAAAAGAGTCCGATCCCGGCGAGATTGCGTACTCGCGCGGAGCCCGCCCGCCCGTCTTCGAGTAATTCCGCCTCGACCTTAATACCGTGCATATTAAAATAGTGGAGCGTAAATCGGTCAAGAATCGATTGCTCCCTTAATCAGCGCGCCGCGATCAGCCAATTCACCGCTCTCCTGAAACGTAATCCCGCTGACCGTGCTCTGCTCGAGAATAAAATCGGGGATAAAATTGCGGTTAAAATCGAGAATAAAATCGTGGATGCCCACGGAAGTGCAGCGTCGATGCAGTCACACCGGGTATATCGGACTTCATAACTTCTTCTAAAGCATCGAGAGAGGAACAGAGAGAGAGAGAGAGAGAGAGAGAGAGAGAGAGAGAGAGAGAGAGCCCTCGGGGCCCGCGGTTATATATTACCGGCTGTAATGAAGACTCCAACGGCAGCGAGCTACCGACACGCTGCCTTGTTTATCACCTCGCCTCAAATATACAATTAACATGTTGAAAAAGCGCCCCGGGTCGAGGCCGGGAATCGCTGGCTTGCTCTAGCACCGACAAAGACCGGGGGTTCGCAGGGGCCCCCGTGTTCCGTCTTGTTACCGTAGGCCTCGTTAAACCGTGTCTGGGATCCTTAACCCAGAATCCCTCTGTTCTTATCCCCTAACTACGTGTCCGCCGAAATTATCGTTCAGCCGAGACGACCACGAAGACGAGGACGACGAGGACGACGACGACGAGCAACGCCGGGGGACGCGGAGGACGAAAAACTGGACGCTTGCGGTCCGGTCGTGCTCTCGGAAATTGGACCGGCCAGAGGACTTATCGCGAAAAAAGATCGAGACATTTTTCGTCGCGGCATCGAGCGCAAGTACTTACCCGCGCTCGACTTTTCCCGGCGATACACGGCTCCGCCACTATTAAATATAATTAAAGAGAAAGGCTGTCGGTGACGCTGCCCCCAGGCGAAACTAGCGGCGCGGCTCGATTTTGTATCAATTACGTTTACACGGAGCTCGCATAATTCCTCCGCGCCACGTGAATTAATCTCTGCCCGGGATCGGAGACCGCCAGCCGGAATTTACAAGGTGAAAACTGGCGGCGACTCCGCTATTTCGCCCGAAAACGTGGATTAAAGTCGATTTCGGAATCTTGTCTCCATCGTATTCGGTTGTAGTCTAAGTTCTCTCCTCTTTGGAAACGCGAGACAAATGTACCAAACCTAATACGTCGACAAACTTTTATACAATGCAATAATCGCTGTTCTAGAAATTGCTGCTATATTTGAGTTTGAAGATAATCAAATATCTGAAGAACAATGCATCGATGTCGATTGTTCCGCATTGTTCTTTGTGGAATTTGAACAAATCGTGTAGCGCATCGTTCATTCGTTCGTAACTTTTGTACGTTGCAGAAGGATTGTACTAGGATTTTCTTTTCAATAGCTTTTTAGGTAGATTCCTTCTTCAGTTTCCAATAATTATTACTTTTACCAAGGTACGTTACGGTTCGACAATTTCGCGAGCGATTTTGTTATACTTCCAAAGCAGTCCACAGACTGGTTTTGATACCATTAAATTCAGTAAAGCTTTCTGTTTACGGCACAAATAGAATTGGCTGCCAGACAGTACCAAAACAATTTTCCGAACGCTCCCCGCATTGTAATATCGCGTCGCGAAAACAAGTGTACGAATGAAAATATAAATCCACAAAAAATAATATCGAACGATATACATGTAATGCTACAGAAACTGTAATACGCCCATTAAGCGCATAACTAATGCAGTAAAATCGCCGTATATTCAATCTTGAAATACATGATTTTTCCAAAACAAAATATTCCTCTATTAACTCTGAAATGTTTGTAATAATATTTGGAAACAATAACGGACAATTTTAAAAAAGGATATACAATTATTCGAGTCTTGCATCTCGTTTTTATAATTGCCCATTCTGTCCATTTTTGTTTACACGTTGGACAATTGGGGAAAATTTACTATAATACAAAATTTTTAAAAAATCTGACTTAGGCCGCTAACACATTCATTTATGTTAACATTTTGCACTCGAGTGGCGCCTCTGAAGCGCCAACGAAAATTGTTACATAATTAACGAAATAATGTTGACATTATTAAAGACCCTTCTGTTAAAAGCGTAACAGTTTTACGAGTCACAAGACTCAATTATCCGTGCATAAATTATACTAAGTACTATACTACAGTTGGTCAAATTAGCAATTTTCGATCTAAGCTTAAAACGGCTTCAAGTGCAAAGGGTTAAGTCCAATAATAAAATAAATATTCATGGCAGGAAGTCGCGTATCCGTGACGTCATTGAAAAAGTCAGGAAGAATTGGAGCATACAATTTCCTAGTCCTCTGACCGCGTCGACGAGTCCCATCAATTCCAAGTAAGATCGAGATCTAGCCAAGATTCGAGCGGTCGGGATTTTCACGTCTGCCTACTTAGATCGGGCATCTTGATCCTGGCGCGGAGCACGCGTAAATACGTCGCGAATGGGAGCGACACGCTTCCGCCGCGGAATTCGGGGCGCCGAGCCTTCGGGTACACGGTGTTCCATATGATGCACAGAATATTGATAGTCCACCGCGTCAGGACTCTCATTTATCTTCATCCTTCAATTTCCCGTGTACACATGCTCGATCGACCGCGTTCTCGCCAACCCACCCTACCCCTCCCCCACGCCCGACCGAATAAAACAACGGTGCCCCGCGTGTTTTCTAAAGTGCACATCGGGGAGAGTAATAGTCCGATGTAAGACGGATATTATATTGACTCGGCGGAAAAAGTTCCTCTTTTTTTTTTCTTCTTCCTCGTTTTCGAGGAACGCGAAGGAATTTTCTTACAGGTTGTATACTTTCTCGGTATTATTTATGACTCCGGGCCTCCGATGTATCTCGCGAAATTAATGGTTCCGTCGAGTTCCAGCGGACTCGGTGTAATCTCTTTCCGGTGCAAATCAGGGCCTCTATTGTTGACGGGATATCGCATTTGCGGAATAACCATCTCTCATCTGCGGCTGGTTCTTCGAAGCAAGAAGTGTCTCCTGAAATCCTCTTCCGAAATTACGTATCTCCTGGCTCGCTAATTCTCCAGGTTGTTTTTTTCATAATTGTTTTTTTTTTCATAATTGGTGTCAAATATCCTGATTTTCCGAGACAGTTCTCACTCGTACATTTATTTATTTAGACAGTAGAAATTCAGTATAATTATTGTGTCTGACTTTATTAAACACACTCGTTAAAAAGAAAATTTCATATTATGCACTTGCGACAAAAATAAGTAAATGGATTCAAGACAGTGAAAATTTCAGTAAAGTGCAAAAAAAGTGTTAAAGATCCTCTGTCTAGTAATACAAAATCCTCAAACAAATCGTAATGATTTCAGAAAATGTTTATCAGTAATACTAAATACAATGGACTCCCATAGAACATGTAACACTCGTTGCTTATAAATTCAAGGAAAGAAATCATTTAACAAATTCGATATACAGTTATCATTGCTTAAACAAAGCTAGAAGAACATCATATAGTATTGATCCGCGAAACGCTGTTCGAATCGTCCAAAGTTACGTTCTAACGTCTTCGTCTTAATGCAATATCAGTTGTTTTGCTTCGCGTATTTTAATCACGTTGCAACTCGCATTGTAGAAGAAATCGTGTTACATGGGAACGGTGTCGCAAGCTTTTGACGCGTCGTAGGAATCAGATCATGACGCATTGCGAAGCAGAGGACTGTCTTTGCCGGGCGTAATGGAAGTGAAAGCCTCTTGAAAAATCGCGGTGTCTGGAGAGGAGTTTACTGATAGATGTCTCGAGCGTTTCGCAGCGCGAAGTCGCCGAATTAGTCAGACAAGAATCTACAAAAAGACAAATCCGTGGTGGATGGAGCGCGCCAGCCGTGTACGTGTCAATAAATATTCTTTCTGCGTGTTCCATTCCGGTGGACGATAATGACGTTGTTTGCGTTGGCAATAATAAGTTTGGTTGCGGGCCAGCGCGGCGAGAGGAGTCCGGTGCCCGGGACTGCGAACGGGGCCCCGTAATTATGGCTGCCGCTAAAATTATCCCGGGCAATCGGTCCTCGGGATACACGGGGTGTCTCGAGAGGAAACGAGCACCTTGTACGCGGCCGCGCCACCGATTAGTATTATAAGCGACGCTAGGCGAAATCGTCTGGATCGCGCCTCTCTTTTTACTCGTCGCGGCGATAGCGCGCGTGTTAGGCCACCGTTTATCGTCGGCGAATCTACGCGGCGAGAGAGCCCGACAGAAAAACATTGATTGCAGAGCTGCGCAACGCAGGGACTAATTCCCTCGATGCAGGAGAAATCGAGCCGCGATATAATGGCACCCGAAGCGGGCATAATTAATCTCGGCTGGCGCGGGTAGCGCGCTATCGCGTACAAGTCGCTGCCACTTGGAAAACACCGACGCGTTATTTGGTCATCCTCCTGTAAAACCCGCTGCCATTATTAGGCATTTTCGCTCCTCTAACGCTATTTTTACCGAATACGTCGAAAGACATCTTTTAATAATTTCTAAGTAATTGTAAGTAATCATTTACCGACTTTTACCATAATCATCACAAAATTAATTAAAAAATGTTAATGCAAATAGAGTTATACTGCAGTAGTGTTGCTAAAATTATAAAGGCTCATTCATACAAAATAATTTAATATATTCTTAACGCAAACATAAATATAATAAGATAAACACGACGGATGGTCTAAAAATACGCAATTTTTCCATCGTTATAAAATAGTGCGCGTTAGTTGCTTTTACGCCGTGGTAGATTTCGTGTTAACATGATAGTCTCCCAAGTATGTTCAACAAATGGTGTCATCCATACACGTCTGACAGTGAACGCGTCGATGCCTAAAACAAATATTCTTGGAAGGCACAGCATTAAATGCGGAAATATACAACCCCATTAAAGAATTATTTGATTCATTTAATATTACAAGATCGAACAGTCTTCAAAATATGTACGCACTCCCCGCAGCCGGAAGAAGCTCCGAAGAAAGCTTGAAAGCCGAACAGTACGCACGAATAAAATAATATTCATGAACAGAAAAATAAACGAACGCAAAGAAAAGTTGTGGGGTACGTAATTGAGGGACGGCCGGAAGTAGCGGTGGATGCTAACAAATCTTGTTTGCGAAATTGTCCGACTAATTGGCTATTTAATTGACAGTAGTTCTGGACGGTCAGGGTGGTTAAGGCAGACGCAGAGCGGTCGAGGAGATCCGTTCCAGCCCTCGCCGAACATCGCGAACCCCAGAAAGAGCAACGCGGACAGAGAGAGGATGAGGGGCGACTAAAGCACGAGCAGCATTTCTCTTGGCAATTTGCGAATTATTAATTTAACCGTTCTCCCTTAACGCTGCCGCGCCCGCGGCTAATATTTTCCCCGGAGCCGCGACGGGAGAAAGGGTTGATATGGAACTTCCCGGCGAAGGAAGACAAAAGGTTAAGCAAAGACCGAGCGCGACGGTGAAAGAGAGAGGGGCACGGAAGGTGGCGCGGTGGGTTAAGGCGGTCGGAGTTGGCGCGATGGTCGTCTGGTCTCGCAACCGAACTTTTGGTTACCGTGTAAACGCGTCGGGAACAAAGTTCCACGTCCAAACACCGACTAAGGTGGCCAATGAACTTAATTCCGCCCCGCTGGACTCGCCGCAAATATTGTCCGAATGACAGCACCTATCGCTCTATATTTATCGCCCCTTAGAGCCCACGAAACGAATCGATTCTGACAATGCTTTATCAACGATTTTAATCTAGGTTTATAAACCTCTTAATTCCGTCACACAATTCTTCTGTTTCGCCAAACAATTTATGACTTTTATTGAGACATAAGCAGACTGCGGATTTTAGGCATTTAGGAAAAAAAGCGAGTGGGCATAATTGGATCGAATGGATAAATTAAAGTAATTAAAGGGTATCGATCTACTATCTTTAGTTTATTAAAATTATTAAAGCTAATGTTTTGTATAAAAATTCACAGTTTAATCATAGATAAAAATATTATAGACGCATTATGTGGTTTTTGGTAATACCAGTGTTAAGACTATTCCTACGGTAGTTGTCGAAAATTAAGACGATAAATAAATATGTTAAAGGATATAGTTAACTCAAGTTTGCATGAATGATTCATGCTAGAAAATATATTAATTCCCTCCCGTTTGTACATATGTATAATATGGTTATTTACAAAGTATAGCAACTGCGGAATGGTGCACTATTGACAGTATATGTATCTAGCGTTTATCCAATGTTATTTCAACGTAAGCTCATGTTCCAAACATTTCACCTACGAAGAAAACACCGTGGCAAGGTCCACGTCCAGCGTTTAAAAAGAGAGAAATATGGATCGGGGGAGGGAAGGGTCGAATAACAGCGTGACTCAGAATGAATTCACGGACGGGACCGCCGAACTCGATATCAAACGCGGTCGTATGACAAAATCGTTGCAATTGTATCGCAACCTAATTTATTGTTCGTTCATTGTCCGCGTGGTTAATCGATTTCCGCAGCGCGCGGCTATTAACGGAAGAACGACTCGATCGCAGCAAGTTAAAACACACAAAACGAATCCGCTCGCACGGAATCATAACTGAATTGTCCACTTCCCCGGGGTTAGACAGGGCACCGCGGAGGACTAGCCGATTTTCACGACGGTATAACCTTTCTCAATGCAGTGCCCCCCCTCTCCCGACAATCGAATTAGAGACGGCCGGTTAGCCGGCCGAATGAGAATCTTTGTCCGCCAGCCTTTTTTGTTTCGCGTGCTTTGTTACCGTATAAACCGATCTGTTACCGCAAATATGCATTTCGGGCCCGATACGCCTGGTCACGAAACTTTTGTTACATCTCTGTAATACGCGGAGATGAAAATTATACGTGAAACAGTGTCACGAGAACTGTTAATTCGTTAATGTCGAGATACGCGCGATCGCTCGTGCACCTCGTGCCAATCATTGGCACGAAACCATGTTAAACACCTGATCGCGGGATACACTGATGTACAGTGGCGGATATATAGTACTTACGAACAGTTAGGGAAATTAAATATTACTGATTGTACATTTATACATGAAGCAAATAAGCAGAAGTCAATTGTACTTTTTACAAGCTTGTAATATGCATAGGGAAATGATAGCAGATTTCAAATTAGTGGCGAACACATATTAGGTTGGAAACTATGAAACGGGCGCCGCAGCTGAACACAGACTAAACAAAAACGCCCGTTTCATAGTTTCCAACCTAATACTTAGCTATATATTGGAATTTCTGTATTTTCGCATTTTTTCAATGGAGATTATAGCACACTAGTATTTCGCATGTAGATCTATCAACTGCTTGCAAATTCCATGTTTCTTGTGGAGTAACAAATAGCTCTTCGATATTTTTTAGTTCTTGTTCTTTTCCATGCTTGTCGATATCAATTCATATTATGCTGATTGAATTGAGACATGGATACTGTGCCGGTCACTTCATAACACGAATATTGTTATCGCACAAAAATGTTTCAACCACTTTTACAGCTGTCCTAAAAATGCCCTAAAACAGCCCTACATCGGTTACAAAATTTCCCCAAAATTACTCAAAACTACCCTAAATCTGCCCTAAAACTGCTCTCAAACTTCCTTAAAACTGCCCTAAATCTTCACGAAGACTGCTGCAGATCTTCCCTGTAATTGCCTTAAAACTACCCTAAAACTCACCTGAAGCTACCCTAAAAGTGCCCCAAATCTGTCCTAAAACTGCCCTTAAAAAGGGGGCGCGGCTTATTCTATTAGCCAATTATTATAGCGTTAAAAAGACTCTTACATGTAAGTATATGCTCGCTACTGTAGTTAAATCTTAAAAGTTTGTACAATAAGCGATGGTGATATTTTTAACCCTTTGCACTCGAGTGGCGACTCTGCGGTGCCATTAAAATTTTTGTAACACGTTCAAAAATTATTTTTATCGGTGAAGCTTAGATTTGAAATATCGTTGAAAGACTAATTGTTATGAGTCTCGAGACTCAATTTTATATGCATAGAATAAACTTTGTTATCGAACAGTGCAAAGTGCCTTCGAATGCAAAGGGTTAAACCTTGAGATAATCTTCAAGAACACGAGGAGCAGGTCACGAAATTAATCCTACTCAACATTCCCAACATTTTTCCTAGTTTTATTAATGTTGGCAAGTTCGAAAAATTTTTTTTGTTTAGATTTTTATCTATTTGTTTGTCTTCATTTATTATCAATGTGTTTGTACGTAGCGCATCAAGGTCATCAAAGATGTTTCGCCTGTTGTCCAGCAGTTTACGATGAAGAGATTGAAGGGCGCATAGAGTATTGGGGTCTTGCTGATTCACTGTCATGCCAAGGTGCGGGCGACAGACAAAAGCAAAACTTGAGGATAACAGGCGAGGTTAGAAAAGCGGGCGAGAAAACGCGAAGACCGAGCAATCTCTTACGGTCGAGGTTGTCCCACGGTGGGAACCACTCCCGATCACTCCGAATAATCATCGCGGGACACGTAGCGAGCACTCGCGTCATCGCATCTTGCGAAAATGAGAGGAGCCGAGACGGAGATCGGGAAATGGGACGAAAAATGCGAGTCGAGGAGCGACCAAGGATTTCAAGCGTCGGT
Source organism: Augochlora pura (assembly GCF_028453695.1). NCBI lineage: Eukaryota > Metazoa > Arthropoda > Insecta > Hymenoptera > Halictidae > Augochlora > Augochlora pura. The sequence goes on along the minus strand of NC_135773.1, from coordinate 10,578,956 downwards.
GGATTCAAAATTGGCGTCTAAATAAACATACGCGTCTTACCAAATTGTTACGTGTTTTCATAAAAACTCCAAAAATTCGATAAATAATTGAAACGTTTCATGCTTTTTTCAATACTCAGCTAATAAATTAACTTTGAGTTAAAAATTGCATATCCTTCCTAAAGAAAACTATTTTCTCAATGAGCAATTGTAGACTTCTTTTAAGATTTTTGGAAAAATCTAAGGTATTTAGAATTAATGAGAAGCTTCCGATTTAAAGTTGATTTATTGAAGAAGAATTAAAAAACTTCAAACGTTTTTATATATTAATAGATTCTTAAGTCTGAAGCAATAAATAATGAAGTCCAAAAGTGATAACAATTAACAATAACAATGCATGAACTAAGGGGAAAGAAAATTTGCTGCAGGCCGGTCTACCCTTTGCGGAACAGTATTTAAACGTCCCGTTCTGAAACCATAAATCCTCCTTAAGCAAAGTTTTATCATCCGCAAACATTTTCCAACCACGCGGGGATCAGCATAGTCGGATTCGGCGCCTAATCCGGCGACGGGAAATCACGCAATTAATAGATTAGGGCGATGATCGTGCGCATTATACCCTTCGAGGAATGTTCCGCCGTCGAAGGGCATGGGTTATTTTTCTTTCATTACGCGGGAATGGTTCCACCCTCGTTCCGACGTTTCTGGTCCACGGAATACGTCGCCGAAACGCAGAACACGAAAACGAACTTCTCCGGATCGGTTTTCGTAGGGAAGGAATTCTTTTTTTTACGACGAAGTTCCTCTACGTTCCGCCGTGGTAATGTTTTTGCCGGAACACGAGATTCTTTTACGGCAGACCTCTTTCCGTTTTATGAAAATCCATCCGCGCAAATGACTTTTTTTGGCGGCGTGCGCTGCTCGCGCAAGGGATACAGAAATAATACAAGAATTTTACGAACGAAGTCGTTACCGAATTATTAACAACACAGCAGATTTTTGCATCGTAGAAGTTACTTTGTTCTTTGTTGATTTCGCGCGGGAACTTGTTTCTCGTGTACGCGCGCATGACAAACAAACCCGATAACAGGTTTCTTCTTTTACAGCGTAGGAAAATTCGAGAACTTCGTATCTTTATATGTTCGCAAATAATTTTAATGGAAACTAAAATAACAGAAAGATTTCTTTCATTGATTAATCCTCGAATGGTGGGTCCTTTTTTACCTGGAGTTATAAATATTCTGTCTAAATTAATAAGTAGCCGGTTTCAATTATTTATATCAACTGGAATAGAACGATCGAAAACGTGAAGTTCAAGCTAAAATAAAGACTGATATTTACGGATTTGATTAAACCTTGTCACAAATTCGTTATAAAAAGACTGATCGTGACTCTGAAATGAAGGTGTTAATTTGAAAATGCGTATGCCGTAAATATATTATTCGTATTGCATAAAAGTCGAGCGGTTCCTGGTTGCAAGTAAAACGAACGTCTCCCCAGTGACGAATATAATTTGGATCGCGTCAAGTTTCACGGTGATCAAGCGAGACAGCCGTTTCGTCGCGAGCCAATTCCATTTAATACAGCCCCCGTTGAATCGCGGGGCGATACGATTCGCCGCACCGGCGCGATCTCTGTTCAAGACTTAAATTATTCTCGTATTTCGCCTACTCGGCGGTCTCTTATTCTCCGGGCCCGGTGGTTTCCCGGGCCTCGAAAAACAGCTCGAGACGTATCCGGTTCGCCGCGATGCGCAAGATTCGCGAACTAATTGAATACGTAACAAGAAGTCGGATTGAAAAGCGAAGTTGGCAATGGGCGGTTGCAGTCGTCGACGCGCGCCAAAGGATTCTGCCGTTGCCGCGTTCGCTCGCCGGTCCTGGAAATTGAATGAACGGGGGGTCTCTGCCCGAGTGAATGGCGAGGAAATCGCGCGTGCATCTGCCTCCCATGTATCGACTGTTTACGCGGTGTCCGCGCGAAAATTCGACGCCCGGGGGAAATGGGAAATGGGAAAAACCGTAGACCGTCGGTTGCGTTTCTCTTTCTCGGCCGCGACACGCGCTGATTCGCCTGACTTCGCCTTTCACCGAATTTTCCTTGCGCCATTATTCGCCGCAGGAAATCATTCGATCGGGCTGCGTTTCGTTCTGTTTCATCGGTTCGTAGCAACGAAGCTGTCCGATGTAACAGGTAGAATAGAAGTGATCCGTTTTTACAATAAAATCTCTTGTTTGAAATGAACGCTGTGATAATTTCGGGGGTGGTTCTAAATCATCGATTAAAAAATACGCCGACGCTTTCATAGATCTAGGTAGAAGATATGTATACCGGAAGATCGGACGTCGATCTGGTTGATTGGAAAAGTAAGGCTATGTCTACATTTGTTACCTCACCCCGTTACGCATAATCTCATCGAGGTGGTAACGAGATTCGGAACGATGTTTGCTGTTACCAATACCTGTGTAACGGGCACGTTTCCGACGCGAGACTTTTCCTTTTCCGCATCAAACCACTGACGAAATCGTCACGAGGACTCGCAGGACAAGACAAGCGCCACAATCACTAGAGCGCTGCGCTTCTGGTGCCTTCCGCTTCAAACATAACCTTCACTGATATGAAATATAGATATATAGGAACAAATTAAACGCGTGGAGATTCTTATCTGTAGAAATCGAACACCCAGTTGTCGGAACTAAACCTATAACCCTCACCCAGTTGTCGCACCTGTAACTTCTCACCCTTACTTTCCAGCAACGTAGGCACAGCTTTTTATTATAATTCTGCAACATTAAGCTATATTGTAAATTACTCATATACCATACACTTCCATCGAATCGGTTCCGCGAACCGAGTGCGGCAGGGTTCGGCGAGCAAATCGAATTTGAAAAATGCCCGCACGAAAAACGCCGTGAAGGACGTCACGAACCTTTTAAAGCTCTCTGTTATCCTTGGCGGGCTCCCGAAGGACACTCTTATCTCCGGGCGGGTGTTTGCTTTGCGGATCTTAACAGGATAACGTTCGCCGCCAGAAACGGTCCACGGGAAATTCTACATTGGCGAGTAACCGGCCGGCCGGTCGG
>NC_135773.1:10256998-10275794 GCF_028453695.1 Augochlora pura | reverse complement strand
TACAACATTTTGTGATAAACGCATCGAATCCGCAGACCGTCGACGAGAATTGGAACTGGTGTTCAATCGATTCCGCGATAAAAATAAATAAATTCGCAGAATCGGACAGATTGGTCGAGGGATAATAGAAGAAGACGACGGGAAGGATAAAGGACTAGCCGAGAGAAGAGAAGATCACGAGACTACGACGGGAGCAGAGTGCGGTTGATTACGGTGTCTGGAACCGGACACGGACAATATGGCCACCGACGTGATTTTATGACGCCTCCCGGTAACGTGCTCGAGATTGAAGAACGGTATTCCTTCGCCTCTCGCACCGATGACATTGACGAACTCGTCCAGGAGACGAGTCTGCAACCCCGTTACTTCTTCATCTCTTCATCTTCCATCGTCTCCTCCTCCTCCTCCTCCTCCTCCTCTTCTTCTTCTTCTCTCTCCAACTCTCTCTTTAACGACGAGTTCTCTTTCCTGCGCCGGGCAAACTGTATCACCGGAAACGCGTCCGTACGATAAGAATGGCGACGCAAGTGGCTGCTGGTTTCTCCCAGTTTCGTGCCACCGTTTCCACGATCGGTCCCCCGCGTTTTCTCATCCTTTTTGTCACTCCATCGGAAAAGTCAACGGTAGATTACGCGCTCGCTGGGAAAAACGGCAACCGTCCGCCTCCGGGGCTCCGAAGATTCTGCATTTATATCGAATGCTTCGAGTTTTCCGCGGTTCCCACGCAGACCCGCCGTTTCAGATTTATTTATTCGCGACTTTATGGACGGACATCTCTCTGTTGCGGTAAAATTTCGTGACGCTTTGTGCCATACTGGTTCTGGATTTTCAGAGCGCTGGGTTCTCGGCAATACCGCTGGAGAGCAAGCCGTTAAGGTCTGGACGCTTTAACCCTTAAATGCATGATGATGTATATTTACATCAGTGTTTTCTTCCGTACATAATTTCATAATTTTTTTTTTTTTTTTTTTTTTTTAATTTTTTTTTTTTTAAATATACTTTTTGGAAAAAAAATTTTTTTTTCTTTATTTTTCCCTTAATCTATATTTAAGTAACTACTTGTTTCAATTTATTGTATTTAAAAAGGAAAAATCATGCATTTAAGGGTTAATTAAACCTTCGGAGACTAATAGGTTATTTGCAGATTGCGGATTTGAATAAGTTAATAATGCCCGAAAACAAATCAAAGGCGCGGCAATTTGTCGGGCCACGGTAACCGGCTCCTTTAGCCTGTATTTACAAATTCATGGAATCTCGTTGCGAAAGGAACGGGCGGAAGCCTGCTCGTTTTTATTCCCATCTCGACATCGGTTCGTCGTTAGTCCGTTTTTTTTTTTTAAATAATTCACTGTGCTCCGGACGAGAATAAGTAGCAGTTTTCCCGTTGAAAGATTCGCCGGTCACGAACGATCTTGTTTCGTTAATCGGAACGGGCTCGCGTGTTCCGAAATTCTCGAACGATGTTCTCGGTGATCACCGCGTTGCATAAATCTCTATGAATCCCCCCCCTCTCGACTCCCCTGTAATTGAAGAAGAAATACCAAGGGGGAAAAAAGGACGTCCTCAAAGAGACTTTTAAGAAGCCTTTCGCATGGAACACGGCAGAGAAGGTGACTTCAAAGAAGTTTTTCGCGAAACCCTCGCATGAAAAATAACGAAAGGGGCGTCGCGGAGATAGTCCGCCGGAATTATTCCATAAAATTAGCAGTCGTTACAGAAATTATTCCGGGAGGTGTATATTATGGGACGGCCTGTATACTTTATCTCCGTTCCCCAGAACCAACTATCGGTCCCCGCCCGCTCCCCCCCTCGCCCAGGTATTCGACGAAACACTGGCTGAATAATTACTGGCTCGCCGATAAACGATTCAACAATGCGTGAGGCGCGCGTTCGCACGCCGATACATTGTAATTTATTGCGCTCCGGGACAGTGTGTAATTTCAAGGGACGAAGGCGGAAGCATCGTTGCGTAATGGCGTGCAGCGGCGGCCGCCGTTGCGCCGCGCCGCGCAGTGGTCGAAAAGCCCGAAACCACGGTCAAAAACCTAAAAATCGAAGTTTTTTTTTTTTTTTCTTTTCTTAGAGGTTTTACGTCGCATCAGCTGCAAGGCTATTAGCGACCTTCTATTTAAATAGACCCTATATTTTGTTTATTAAGCCTGTATCTCTCAGAAATTTTAATAGGTCCTTGATTTTGTTGCTGTTTATGTTATCCTTGAGCAGTGGTTTTAGTTTGTGTTTGGTGCGCATATAATTGTATTTTCGGCAGTTTAAGATTAGGTGGTCCGTTGTCATTTGGGTGTTGCATTCTTCACATAGGGGGGATGGTTCTTTACTTAGCAGATATGAGTTTGTGTATCTGGAATGGCCAATTCGGATGCGGGTAATCGCTACTTGGTCCCTCCTGGGTAGTGTACTGGTCATTTGATAGTTACTGAAAAATTGTTCTGTAATGTTAGTTATATGGAGCGGGGCTGATTGTTTCCATGTAGTTTCCCATTGTTGCGTTAGCTGGCTTTTGATCGTTTTTATCATGTCTTCCATGTGTAGATTTTGGTCATCGTTTGGCGGTGTTAATGCTGTTGCTTCTTTGGCTACTTGGTCAGCTCTTTCGTTGCCAGGGATGCCGACGTGAGATGGGATCCATATGATCTTTATTTTGTTTCCTTTGCATGTAATTTTTTGGTAGATTTCTATGATATTGAGGATGGTGTCGTTATTTGTTATTAAAAATTACAGTTTTGGATTTACGGATTGGCTACTTTAATAATGCCTCCGTATGATGGGAAAAATCAAATGACCCATACTTTTATACCTGAATGGAAATTTCACCTCGAACTTCGAGTTTCTTGGACAGTCATTACTCATGAGCGGGAGCGACAGTACGAAGTGCGTATTCTGAAGCTTGTAACTTTTGTTGGAAGTTCTGTTTTTGAATTGTGTAAAATGGATATTGTTCCTGGTGGTGAGTACATTTTCTAGTGCTAACATATCAAAAATTGTCAACTATTACATTAGTAAATCGATAAATTGTAGAATCTAAATATAAGAGCAAATGGAATTCATTTACTTTACTTTTATAGACAAAACTTTTGCGGCCTATGATGGCCTGCGATTAAACTTACAGGATCCATAGTTTATAGTTTCATCCAGCAGCACTGAAAAATTGGCTGCATCAGTTTGCCTCTTTATTATTTATAGCCCTTTTTGTGAGGCAGCGTATGGTAGATCCTTTCACGAGAGTATTCAAAACAGAATAACTTTTTAAACATCGTGCCAAATTACTTAAATTGTTATGAGCTATTAGAAAAACCACTTTATTAGTAAATGTTAAAAATTATTTTGAAAAAAAAAAATGAAATTTTTTACATTGAAAAGGAATGTTTCAATTTTGTGTTTTTTATTTTCAGGATCTCGTGACAGTGAATACTGTTTAAGCAGGAAAGAAGTGTTTTTTATTGTTAAGGAATATTTTTCGACAACCCATCCGCCATATTGGGTCCGCCATTTTGTTTTTTGAACTTTCAGTTTCGGATTCGTAATCAGCGACCATGAAAACCCTTACATACAAATTTTCAATTAAATCCGACACAGTTTTATATTTTGACCATGATTTCGGTCTTTTCGACCACTGTGCAGCGCGCCGAACCGAATATTTTCGACGCCGCGCTCCCCATGGGAATTCGTTAAGGCCGCGCCGTATTAACGACGCCTTAAACGGTCGCGCGCGAATAAATTTGCCCGCGTTCCGATCCTCCTTCGCTCGGCCGTTCGTTTCCACCCTCGAACAACGAGGCCGTTCGCGGGGCTCGCCGCAACCCATGCAAATACGTCGCTTAAACGACGCCTTTTGTCTCAATCGCCGCGGTGAGAACGGCCTCGCTCTTATCGTTTGCTTCCTCGGGCTCGTCTCTCTTCCGGTTAACCACCGGAGACCGGAAACGCCCTTGGACCATAGCCAAATACTTATGGGAAAAAGTTGTCCGATAGAGAAGGAACATTGTTTGTTCCTTCGAATTATTATTGACCGACTGATTCTCTAAATAAGACTTGCATGATCACGTGTAAGATTAACTAACATAATTAGATTATGATGTGTCCACAATCTAAAATAGCGTAAAGATTCGAAACAATTTAGAACGTTAATGTATTATTTTTAATCTATTGAGATGGTTAAGGAAGGAATAAACTTGTTACTCGGTTTCTATTCTCTGCAGTTGATGCATGTTTCTAATTAGATTTCTTTAAAGTTTCACTGAGGAATATTCATATTTATGAACACAGTAATCGGCGTTCTTTGGAAAACGAAACGAGCGGACATGTAACTCCTTCGTCGAAGCATCGACGTAGAACTTAATAATGTCAGTAATATGGAATAGCTGGGAGCCTAGAACCGCATAATAAGCACCTCGAAAATGTTATGAAAATTGTATGGTCGAATTCTTTTCCACCGTCTGTCATTCTCGAACGTCGTATCGACAGCCTAGTCGTTAGCAATGACTAGGCAATATAGCCAGTATTTAGCTTTCGTCGCTAAAATAATACAGTCGTGACTCGGATAAGTAGATAATTGTAGTATTTAGCAAATATTAAATTAACTGCAATGGTATCTCAATTGGCCGATCTCTTATTTATCCAAATAATTCATCAACAGTATCAATGTGACCATTCTTTCACTTCCCTATCAATTTGATCAAGATAATTCCTTAACCATACACGTAATGAACGTCTTTCTATAAAAAAAATTGGTAACTCATGGTTTCATTACGAGAGATTACATTTTAAGAAAACAAATTCAAATTTTAGATTTACTTACATCTTAATTTGCCTCAACATATAAATCATTGTCGAACTCTCGAAAATTTTGAATATTATTCTAACATTTATGTTTCGAGAATGTAGTTTTACCTTGAGTAAAATATACAATAGTAAGAAAATAGTTATTCGAGGTATGAAAGTTACGAATTTTACGATGATTATTTCTATTTTTACGTTTTACCTCGACGAAGGTTTATATTCACATTAGACTATCGGGGTATAATAACTGGAAGAAAATACAATTGAGAATCTAGATGCAATCGCAATGATCTTCATGCATAATCATCAGCTAATAAAGACTGTATGGTATTGCGAATAACGCTGTTGCGTGAGCCTAAAAATGGATATTCGTGTTTTAAGGATCTTAGATTAGAATCAGCGGTATTGTAGCTTACTCCAAACAAGATCTACTTTTAATTTTCCTTGTTCCACTCACTGTAGTTACTACTTATGTACATACATTCATTCGATCCTTGAACGGCATCGCTGAAACTAGCAGTACTGTTCTTTAACATAATTTCTTAAATATTCTGGACCTCGAATCTCATTGTAGAGTCGACAATATAGATTTGGATAATAAAAGATAAAATATTTTATTGATAATCTTCTAATTACCTTGTGAATTTTACATATCTTTTGCGAAGCGTACATTAGTTATTACATTATTAATTGTTATAAAAATGATATAATTAACATACTACACTGTAATAGCTATCCTACATTGTTTCGAATTAGTTAGTTACACCTTTCCCGAAATTATTCTACAGAGGTCTCTTTGAACCCTGTTGCCACCTGCAGGTGGTATGAAAATTTGCTTCCGACGTTCCGTTGACGCTTATAAGCGCCAACTAAGCGAACTTCCGATATCTATAAATGATTGGCAAGATTGCATCGGAAATGATTACAAGGAGCACGTGTAACCAGTGTCCCGTTAATTTCAATGCAAACGTATACAAATGCGCGCTGTTGAAAAATTCTATCGTTCGTGATTGTTGAATTACGGCGCGGGTCAAGTTAGTTAGACGTGTCTCTTCGTTTCTATAAACAGTACAAAAATTGATATTCCTTCCGAGAATGAAAAAAGAAAGAAAAAAGACAGAAAAAGTTTCGCCATTAACGATGCCTCGAACGAAGTCCTCGCGCGCGTAATCTCTCGCACGGGGGTTATCTTATCCCGCGAGATTTTCCGTCGCGGAACCGAATGAAATATCCGCGGCGCGCGGCGTGTCGGTGTCGGCCGGCGCTCTCTCACGTACACCGTGTCCATAAATCCGAAGCGTTCCCGCAAGGAGAAAGTTCCGCGCGGGCCGAGCGGAATTTACAAGCAGAAATAGAAACCGCGGCCGTATCCGTTCCGCGGTGTATCACCGGCGCGACCGTGGAGCAAGTGAAATGTTAAGCGGTCCATGATTACAAATAGAATATACGGCGCGGACCCTAAAAGATTTACGGTCGCGGAGAGCTGAGCGGCGCGGCCCTGGCGGGCAATCATCGCGCGTGAAAGTGCCCCGCGCCGCGCTACGCAGCGGGTGAAATGACAGAGCCGTGTCAAAGTCGAAAAACTTTTGATAGAAATCAGACGAAGCGAGGACGTTTCTTTTCATTGAAGCTGGAGCGATGCAGAATGAGAGAAAAATTTAGAGAATGTAGTGCGCATACTGTTTAACCTTGGGAACTTATGTTAAACTTGAAATATTTGAACAGAATTGTGTTTTATCCGATATCGTGTACATTTCGATATTTTTAAAACAAATTACACGTGATTTTCTATAGATTTTTATGCACTGGTTTCAAATCCGGTGTGAAGATTTTCGTACCACTTTAGGATATTGTAAAGATTGTTATTAGAAATCCTGGAGTGGTAGATCAATTTTGCGATCGAATTTGAAACCATGATCTTATTGGAATGTTTCAAGTTGAACATCAATTTTCAAGGCTAACGCGTTCTATGCCACGTGCGCAACCGATGCCATGAGATAAATTATCCATTCAAGCCACTGTTGCTACATGCCATTACATATCCACGAAAATAATGAAACGTTACAAAAAATTCAGTATAGACCAAAGCAACTAACTTGTTTAAACGTTACGAATAGATTAACTCATACGCGATATTTGAACTTATAGTTAAAACAGCGAATACATGCATACTACATTTTCTCTATTTATCCCTTCGTCTACAACATTTTAGCTTTAACGTAAAAAAATAGCTCTATCGCTCAATTCTTCCAAAAGTTTTTTGATTTTAACACAACTTCGTCATTTCCCTCTGCTGCGCGCCGCTTCGCACCGCGACAGCGAGAAAAGCGGGAATCCGCGCGTGACGCACTCGATTTGCGTCCCGCGATCGCCGCTTAAATGGAAAACGCTCTACACCCGAGAACGGGAACAGACATTGCGTCTGAACGAAGCCGGCCGCAATTCAACAGAGCCAAATATTCGTCGGCTGCTTTCGAACGCAAGAAACTGTCGTTGCGCAATGCCCGTGGAAGATTCAAATGCGCGGGTCACCGCGGCCGATCGGCGATCCATGATACCAGAAATCTTGACGGTAGGCACGACAACCTTTCCTATATTGTTACAAGTAATAGAAATGACAAATGACTGGACTTTCCGGTACAATTTAACTATAATGGTCAGACGACGGATGGCTATAGACAATAAAGATGAGAAAGGAGAGGGAAAAAATAGGAAAAGACAATTAAGTCTGCATTAGTTGTAACAAACAAGAGTCGAATACAGTAAATTCTCTCCAATTTGCTTACTTATAAAATTATAGTTGTTTACAACCGGCGATTATAAAAATGAGCTGCGAGGTTCTGTTTACAAACTAAGGAATGATTGGTCATAATTTACTGCGGTTTGTTCTTATATTTAATTGTTGAACAAGTTGAAAATATTCCGTCGATATACTGAAACGTTTCGAAACTTTTCACTGTATTTTTCATTCGTTCATTTTGAACACGACTGCACGAAACTCGCTGTCTAATAACGATCGAACATCCAACAGAGGGTTAATGTTCGATGGGATCGAAAAATACCCCATTACGACACGTTTTGGAGATGTAAATCGGAGATCAGGAAAGGAAAACAAGAGGACGCGGGAACAGTGTCGAGGTTCCCTCCGCTGTTCGATATCCAAGTGAGCTTTCGAACTCGACTACTCAAAGCGCTCTTGAATGTATGCAAGCACTCTCACAAAATTTATGTATCATATTCCGGGGGAAGGGAAACTTCTCCCGCGCTGTTTGCCGAGCGTATGTACCGAGGAAAATAATATTTCCCTCAAACGATCGACGACGGGAATCGTTCGATCCCCGATAACGTGACGGCGCATCCCCCGATATTTGGGGACGAGTTTCTTCTTTCCAGTTTGCCGGGAACTTGAAAATAGGGCAAGCATCTCGCGTGCACCATCTTCGATATTTTAACGAGTCGGTTGGTTCATCTAATCTTGTTTGATCGTTTTAAAAAATCCGAGATAGATCAAGGTTTGAGATCGCCCTCACGCCAATCCAGAATTTTTTTGGATTTTAAGGCGTTTTCTGGAATCGAAAACTGGAAGGAAGGGTCTCGTTTTTATTTTCGTGAATTTGGAAAATTATATTTTAGAATTGATATTAGAATTAATACTAGAATTAATATTGTAATTTGGAATTAAGGTTATAATATTGTAATTTAGAATTAATATTCCGTAGGACTTGAATGATAATTGAAAACAGAAACTTCCAAGATTGGGTTGATCACCTTTCGAAAACGAAAGAAGTTAATAATTTCAAAACTCGGATGAATAAAATAGAGATACTAGTTTCATCGATCAATACGAAACAGATCGAAGCGTGGAGGATCTTTGACAAGAAATAAAAGTGGGACCTGTGTCTATCAACATACAAATAACGACAGATTTCAGAAGTCGAACGAGGAAAACAGGGAAGTATAATCTACCATGTTTCGTAAGAGGATAATACATTATATACATATAGTGTCTTTTCTACATTGCATTAAGACGTAGAAAAAGAGGAAATTCGCTCGCCTGTGGTTTCCTCGATTCGTGAACAAATTGCTACTTGAAGAAAGTTGAAAATTATGGTGCGCCAGCATTTCAATAACGAAAATGCACTGAATTGGGGACGAGTTTCTACTTTAGTGGAAAACAGAGAATGGCGGGCTGGTAGTTTGACCGCACTTTCATGGACTTTTTAACAATTTCGTTACATCCGTAACATTTCCTTCTTTGCCGCAGCTGTTTCCCTAAAGTTTATCGCGTGTTGTTTCCTCTCTCTTTCTCTCTCTCTCTCTCTCTCTCTTTCTCTCTTCCACTTACTTTTCGCACCTTCAATTATCACTAATTCGGAATAACGCATTACCGTTACCTGTATGCGCGAATCATAACTGGTCTGTGGAAATTTACGCGTAGTTAAATTTGTCTGCATCAGGCACGAGAAATGACCAGTCATGTTGCTCACATTAACTAACAAAAATTACTGTATAATATAACATTTTATCTTATGTAATTCTGCAGCTAATTGCTATTTAAAAGTTATTAGGTAATTAGAAGAAGTATAAAACTGTGAGAACAATAGATGAATTTAAAGATATTGTTGCATCTTTTTATTGTTACCATATTTAAGCTAGTAGAAGAAGGAATATGTTTTTATTAGGTTGGTGCATATGAAATGTCGGATTTTTAAGCGAGTATATAAAACTGCATATCTTTTTACAAAAGCTATTAATTTAATTAATACGGGCTAAATAGTATATAGTGTTCATACAGGATAAATAGTATATAGTATTCATATGCACCAACCTAATAAAATGCACTTTATCGCATAAGATAGAAATACTATAAGCCAGAAGATTTATTTCAGATTTCCAGTGGAAGTGGTTTCGGACGGCGGCGCTCGACGGGCGAGCGTCGCTGTGGACGACGGGTATTGGAGCGCGTAGTATTTTGGGCGGATATATCCGCCAGCCGTCCGCTAAGGGTCTCTAACGTCCGAGAGGTAGAGGGGAAGTTACGAAAATGCGGTAAAATGCAAGCGCAGAGCTGGTCAACATGCTTCGCGCGGTTTGTAATGGAACAGCCACGCGCCGAGGGCGAATCTACTGGCAACATAGGAGAGCTGACGTCAGAGAAGAAAAACTCAAGTGTTTACGTTTTTCAAGCTAGGGTTCGTTCTATTTCTCTTAATCCTGACATTATTTATGACAGGTCGCTGTCACATTCCTCAGCCGAACAACGTATAATGGCAACATTGTCCTAAAACTGCTCAAAATCTGCCCGAGTTTCTACGGGCTAAATAGTATATAAATGAAGACACTCTGAAATATTCCATATCAGAGTTTATTAATTCTAAAGATCAGAATTTGTTTAAGACAGGCATTTCTGTATTGATATCTTGTTGAAAAGGGTGTAGTAAAGCAAACGGGGCACATTTTGATTAAATCAACAGCTTTTGAAAAAAGATATACAGTTTTATATATTTACGTAAACATCCGATATTTCATATGCACTCCTGTTTCTTACAATGAATGCAGATATCTTCTATTTTATTTTAAACGCAAAGAATCCACACTCTAATTATCAGTGATCACAGAAACCTGTTGATCATTTTAATAAGTTGGAAACGATGCAACAGTGTTTTTAAATTGTTTCACTGTTTTCCATTTCGCCTATTTAAATATGTAAATAACAGATTTCACTATTACAGCGATGTGCATAATTATATACGCAAAGTAACTTTTACATTATTTACTGATACTTAAACAAAAACTTAACAAAGCATCGTACCTGAGACATATAAATATGGCATCTCATTAAGTTATTTTTGCAAATGTACAGAGTGTGACAGATAAAAGAAACTAGCTGCAGAGCGTTGAATAATTACAAAGTCAAAGTAACTTTTACATTGCGGCTGACATGTAAATGAAAACAGAAAAAGCTATGTACATATCTGTCCTCTCCGGTTTCTAACATAGAAATATAATGTTTTATAAATATTTTGCTCAAATATAATTAAAGTCTTAACGACTCTGTATTTGCTAATAAAACATTCAATTTAAAACATTAATAAATAAATAAAAACGTAAGAGTTATTTTGAGCCGATAATTACAAATCTACCTTTTGTATATTTCTTGATAAATTACAGAATAGGATCGCTGACCAAAAATCGCGTAAAAATAGGGTGGCCGGATTATCACGCGAGGGAAATATTTCGCGGAGTAAACACTCGGCGGGCAAAACAAAATTCCGCGGGAACAGAAAATCTCGGCGCGGCGTCATTAAATCTGCTTGCATGTATTGAACGGGCGAAGGTATACCAGGTCAGAAGTTAATAGCTCTGCATACTGAAGAGGTGCTGAACCCCCCAAGAAAATATGTATTCTCCGGTTTCCTCGTTGCGTGAGGCTCACGCACAATCAATCAACGTTCCCGTGAAAAGCAAAACGTGGAAAATGGAAACATGCGCGCTTTGATCGACGGCTAACGTTAGCCGGGAGACCAGAAGAAACGTGGACAGGATTTCCTGGCTGCGAATCAACGCCTCGTTACATTCTAATTCATTACATAACATTACCGGCGAATTAGATACCGAAAACGTAATTTTAATACGCTAAATTCCGATCGCCGATATGATCGCACTTTCTCGAGCCGGCGTGCTCTAAACTCGTTCGACATTATACAATTACGTATTACGTGCCGATCATTACGCGAAAGAAAATTCTTTCGTGCCGTCTCCGATGTTTCTTCTAGCATGTCCAGGAAATATTTTCGACGAAATGACAGTCTACCATTTGTACGTCACGAAAATATAGTAAAATGACTCGGCCGCTTGTAAATCGCACACGACGCGAGATCCCTATCGAAAATATTAACCTATTCTCGATGGTAGGTAACTTTTAAACGACGCGGTGGTTACATGTTTCTTATCTGAATTTTATATATTTGCTGTGGCGCGTACGATTATTTCTCGTATCGATCGTTATTTGTTCCTAGGAACCCAAACGTGTTATTACCTTTTTTATCGATCTGGTTTCTTTTTAGTTAGGCAGCAATTGATATACAACAAGCGTTGCGTACAATCGATCGTTCGCATGTACATTAACAATATAAATGATAATAATTTAATAATAACTAGTTAATAGTAACTAATAATAAAGTTTGAATAACAAAGTTTGAGAGATTAATAAATCCTAAAACTATGATGACGTCAAAACTATACAGGGTGAACCAATCAAATTAATCAGTCGAATACCTCCGTCACTTCTGATGATCCAAGAAAACTTTAGCTGTAGCTCGACAGTCTCTATAAAAAAGATGATACCCACATCGACTACTTATTAGGAGATCTTTTGACCTTTAAAAGATCTTTTGTCTTTCACATTTTTGTATTCATCGACTGATATCAGTTCGCGAGAGGCTTTCGGGGTTGTACCACATTATCAGCTTTTAGCCGACTATTATGCTGGCTGATTTACAGGAAATCGAGCATCGAATAAAACGCTGGGAAATGATTAATTTACCGGGTTCTAAGGCCGGGTTCGACGGCCAGCTTCACATGGCTGCTTTTGGTTCTACGATGTAATGCATTTTCAATGTTTCGCCGATACCCGAATGCTCCGAGCGGACCGAAGCTGTTGCATCGGGCTCGCACACACACACATCGATCCTCGCGACCATCGACCGTGTGTACGAGCAATTCGCTCGCTTGTTTACCCACGTCGGTTGCTCTTGTATTCTTGCGGGCAACAGCTGCTTCCTGGCGCGGAAGATCGCTTTCGGCGGCGCGGCGATGCGACACGAGTTTCGCCGCGTCCGAATCTTCCGAGCACGGAGGAAGCGGGGTTAGAGATGCGTCGGTGCGACGGTGCAACGTTTCGGGTCAACTGCATTGTTATTCGCATCTTCTTATTCGGCGTTGCGATACAAATTCTAGCGATCGACGCAACTTTAAAGTAATAAATACGAACAGTGGTTAGAAAAGGTAATCGCGCATTTTTTAATACACGATAACTTTTTTAAAACTGCACCGAATGGCTGGAATTTCTTTTAGATATACTAGACAATGACTAAAATGCTTTTTTACTCATTTCGTTATTATTTGAAATGGTGAAAAAAAAGAATAAAAGCTCGTATTTTAAGAAAAGATATCTGTGATAGATCACGGTAATTTGTATGCATGCTGAGTATTTTATTGAAATCTAAAATCATGTAGTTATTCGTGCCCTGTTTCAAAGTTTGTTCACTATTGCTAGCACTGCATTCAAAGAGAGAGAGAGAGAGTACAGTTACTGTATGTATGGACAAATCATTGTAGTTGTATCAATCAGATGCTGATTCTTACGCAACCGTTATCAAGTAAAATGTCAGGGCAATATTCGAATTCAGATACTGTTGCTAGCCGCTTAAAAGGGTTAATTAGCGCACCAAGCGTGACAAGTCGAAGACATCAGTCAGCATCGTACAATTCTCGCGGTCCGATTACGCAAGACGAAGTGAAAGCCGCTCGACATTTCAGAGGGTGCGCCACAGAATACGAGGAAACCACGAGGATTCGCAGAAGCTCGATTCAGCCGAACGAAATGATCTACAATAGAGTTTCCATGACTGTAAATAAACCTAAATAATCGCGGCAACTCGTAGCATCAGATATTCGAAAATAAAATAAAACGATTCAGCGACCGCGGAATAATAAGGAAGACATTTTTCAGAAATAACGATAATATATCAGTTTCTACTGCGCATCAATCAATATTTATTTCCCCGTTGATCTCCTGTTTATAATATGTAATTACAATATTGTACAAATTACAACATAATAACTGTCTTTTATCGTTTTTGTCGTTCCAAGTAATATCAAAATTAAAAAAGAAAAAGGTATTTTAGTCATTGTCTAGTGGAGTAGTTCTTCCATGTTATAAAAGAATAATTTAACTCGTTTGATCCAGTCTTAAGAAAGTTATCGCGTTTTAAAAGGTGGACTATTGTAGATCTCTTCGCAGTACTTAATAAGTTCTCTGTAAACAAAAATTGTATATTGCTAATAACCTCAGAGGAAGGGCGCGTATCTTAACCCCTTGCCGTACTTTAACGAGACAGACCCGTGACGGAAAATACCAATAAGCTGTTAGGTATGAACGTTCATTAATTCCTTTAAGTAGGAATAAAATTTTATTCTCTTGACACCAATACTTAAACATTCGAGTAGATGTCAACACACAATAAATATAAAATTCCTTTTTCTTCTAAGAAATTAGTGCGATTGAAAATATTCTAATCATAGTAATTGCAAGGAAAATGGTATACGGCAAGGGGTTAAGACAAAGAAAAAGTACACAGAACATAAATAAAGAAACACGTGGAATCTAATTATTTCACGAGAATAGAAGCCGGTGTACTCGACTCATCCAATAGTTGAAATTCGCAATGGATCCATGGGATCGCCCATCGTGTTCGCGAGGTACACGGCTTACGGGGGCTGTTCGAAGCGTCACGAAATGAGTCTCGTCGACGGTTCCGTCAGCCGTCGACTGATAACACATACCGGGGAACACGTAGACGCGTAAACGGTGTCGTTTCGATCCCCCAGACCCAGACGAAACATGCGCCGGTGCAAGCCTCTCCGACGAAATTTATTCGACGCGTTTCCTGGCACTTAAGGATTTTACTGCCCGGCCCCCGACGAGTGGCAGACGCGATTGGCCGTCGGACAGTAAAACTGCGAGTCTGCTCGTAGGTCAGACGTTCTGGAAAATTTCTTCCCTCGGCGCCGCGCGGGCCGCAGCGGTCCGGCGATTTCGTTCCTTCAAGTGGGACCCCGCACCTCCCACAGAGTTGGGCATTATTCGACGAATGGCTTCAGACTAATATTTATCTAAGATAATTATCCAGACGTGTACTTTCTAGTCGAATATTTCATTCGATTTGATTTGACTCTATTTGATTTGATTTGATTTGATTTGACTCTATTTGATTTGATTTGATTTGACTCTATTTGATTTGATTTCATTTCATTTGACTCTATTTGATTTGATTTCATTTCATTTGACTCTATTTGATTTCATTTCATTTGATTTGGTTTGACTCTATTTGATTTCATTTCATTTGATTTCATTTGACTCTATTTGATTTGATTTAATTTTATTTGATTTTAGTCAAGTATTATTGTACCTATTTATTCGAATAAAGAATTAATTTATTATTCGAATCAATCGTTCGCATAATTCTTTGTTCGAATAGAGATAATATAAAATAGGGATAAAATTATTCGCATAATGATTACGTCGATAATTCCGGACGTAATTAATCCACTTAGCCTAGTAGAAGTCCGTTTATTTGTTGGCAATCTGCATAACTAAATAGGGTCATGCGCGATTCTAAATGTACATATGTACTCATCGAAATTGACAAGTACAGGTCGAGATACGAATTTGTGAGCTCGTATTGGACATATGAACTGCCCGATTGTCGAAACCGTCATATTATCAGACATGTTTCATTGAACGAAGTTTGAATACGTATCAGATCTATATTTGTTCAATTTCTTAATCTCTGTTCATTGTTGCTCATTTTTGCATGAACGGTTAATTGGCACTGACACAGCCTTTAACAAAGCCTTTTTGTTTGAGAAGCTGTATTTGTCATTATCAATATCGCGCGTATTGAAGAGTGACGAGATCTCATTGTTCCCGTTCTTGCTTAAAGCGAAAATGGCCTAAGTGATCGTGTTGCTTTTCGTATCATAAATTGTTGAAACAAATTTTATAATACAAATTAGACAAATATAAAATATCATTGTAAACGAAGTTCTAGGTGTTTATAAATATTTATCCTAAATATTGTTAAATGGAACTAAACAATGCATGAAACATGACTCGGTTATTATTCTTGCTCCAATCGCAGAAAATACCTCCGTCCTCCGCCGTGACACGCGTTTATTTGATCATTCAGAGAGGAAAACATTGCTCTGCTGAACACGAAATCGTATTCAATTAGCAATTTCAGTCGTCGACGCGACGTCTCCCGTTCAGACAAAACGTGCAAAACGTAGAACTTCTGCACCGGGGAACGTCCTTTTAAATCCTCCCTTTAAATTTGCAAAAAAGAAAAGGAAACCGGGCACATTGAGCGATTAACTGACTGTCGAAGCGGCAATCGTTCAAGAGCTAACGAAGCCGCGTTAACGAGGCGGCCTTCCCCGAATCGGCTTTTCAAGAACGCGAAAATGAAATTCTATTTAGCGGGAACCGGCGCCCGTGTTCCCTTCCGCGACCTTTTTCCATTATTATCGCGGGCAAAAATATTCCGTGTAAATATTTCAATTGTTGCCCGCATTTCGCTTTGTGTTCCAATGTGATTATCCGAACACTAGCTACGCCGCGAATGCCAGCCGTAACGCGGAAACACGCCGGTGTAACGAATGCGGACGTATTAACGGGAAAATTTTATATCAAAGGCTGGGGCGATGCTCAAATTTCGTTTCTCCGGCGTATATAAACAGGAGCATCGTGTTTGGACTTCGCGAAGCACGGAAAAATATTTCAAATCGTTGAACAATTTTTACGTCGCATCGAATCCGCTTTCGGTTGTTTCGTTCGAGAGACCAGCGAGGTTGGCTAGATTTTATTTTATTTTTACGCTGAACCGAACGAGCCCCGAAAATGTCTAACCCGAGTTATTTTTAAAGTCTATATTTCTAAATCTTATTTTACTTTAAATGATTAGAAACGCGAAAGCCATCTATTAAAACACCCGAATACGGGTATGCGATTATTCAAGCTTTGTCGAATAATTGTATCCATCCTTCCGAAGTTAATTTTCGTTTATAAGTGGAGATATAATTCGGGAGAATTTGCTGTATCCGCGTGAACGGATTTGTAAAGAACAATGTTCAGTCCAAATTATCGTAATATTCGTGCTATTGTTTCTAGTGTTTCATAATAGTCACTGTCATCTTATCATGCGAAAAATGAATTATTGGAACCGTTGACGGTTCACGGGTTCATCTTTGTTCAGCAGGCGCGGAAGCAGAGGTATGACCATCGTTTGTTTGCTGCCGAGCTCGATGGCTTTCACACGAGACAGTTTGCCATTCTTTTATTTTCGTCCCTTTGCCCGGCCTCCCTTCGCGTCTTGACTTTCCCTTTCTTTGCGTACCCGTTCTGTTTATTTGGTCACTTTCCGCGGTGGTTGTTTCTCACCGCGTTTCCATCTCTATTTGCCGCCACGGAAGCAGTCCCGCCGACTTTTCATGCCTTCGCTTCTTTTTTTTTTTTATTCCCGCGGTTTGCGCCGCGCGTTCATTCCTTTACGCGTCCTCGCCCGTTTTCCCTTTTTTTCCTTCGTCACGCACACCGTCCTACGAATCGCTCCCTGCTCTCCATCCCCTTACGTAATTTTCTGCATCTCTGCCGGGAATTCCTTTCCCCATTCTTCCGTTTCTTTCCGAAGACAAACACACTGACAGCTTCTTTTGTTTCCGTATATATTTCTGTATTCGACCCTGGGAAATACTCTACGGCAATGATTATAAGGTGTTATAATTATCTCCACATTGTTGAGCTCTTCTGCTCGTGTACTTCTTTTACCAGGTAAATTACTTTTAACTCAGCTGATTATACGATTATGTGTTCATTACCGAACGAAAGAGTTATGAAACGTTTTAAGTTCTTTTATTGCGTTCTTATGTCTCGTGGAAAAAAACAAGTTGTCGAAAGTGAAAGGTTTAATTTGAATAAAAAAAACATGAAAATATGTCCATAGTAATAATACACGCTTTCTTTATTAATATTGAAGGATTAATTCATCGTTGTAAGGAATAAAGAATATTCCATAAAGTTGCTATTTATAACAAAGACGAATATACGAAATTTTAATATTTTTAGTGATTCTTATGATTAACTGTGATTCGTGGACAGCAGAATTGTATGCAAAATAAAATTCGTCTACCTCGATTACAATGAACTACAGTTGAAGAAAACTCCCCTTGTTAAGAAATATAATATAAAGGTATAGTTATAAAAGTATAGTTATAAAATTAGCTATTCTGTATAAAATATTTAAATAGATACTTATCAAACATATAAAACGAGTAAGACAGTAAGGAAGGATAATGCATTGAATGGAAATAATAACCAAAAATTAATAGAAAGTTGATATCAGTAACTAATACAATGTCCTTTCGAAGAGGAACAATCTAACGAGTTGAAGAGAAAATAATTTTGCCCGATACCCGAAACTAAAGACATTAGTTTTAAGTAACACGTTTATTTCGATCGAGAGGTCGCTTTGAACGGAACTCGTTTCGTCCGGCCGGATGGAAAGCATTTATGTATCGATCAATGACCACGCGGTTCCGCATCGGATATCCGAGCAGATGACGAAAACTCTTTTATCAAGGACGGACAACGAAAAAATTTGTCTCGGTAATAGACCCATCTAAATACCTAATAGCGTTCATTTCTCCGGCCTTTTGCGAATTCGCTGTTCCAGCGATGTATTAAGCTATTATCGAGTTACCCACGGCATACACAGAACTCGTCGGCGGAACTCCGGAAAGAAATTGCGAAACGATGGACCGGTTACAGTAGTCCGTCGCGCAAATTGACCGACATTCCTCAAATTGACAAATTAATAGAATATCGAGTGTTTGGCGCGAGAAGGGGCCGCGTATACGTCGAAATTGGCACGTTATCGAACAATTTTTCGACGAAAATCGGAAAAAATAGCACGTCACTGTTAGCCCGCGGCTCAACATATTGGCAAACTAAAACGATAGATAATTGCGTCGGCTGATGGAAGTGATTGCAGAAATGGAGTTTCCATAGGGGACTCCGAAACCTTTCCGTTCCCTGGGAACTGGCGAAATCTGTTGCGGTGCTAAACGTGTAAGTGATTCCGCGGTGCAACGACGAAAATTGAAGAAAAAGTATCCTGTCGCATCGATGCCTTCAATTGCATTATTATTATTATTATTA
>NC_135773.1:10230414-10256898 GCF_028453695.1 Augochlora pura | reverse complement strand
TAAATTATTATTGTAAGAAATAACAAAACTTTGTTACGTACTTAAACCATTGCGAATTTAGTTTCGTGCAAACACAAAAATAAGTCAGTTTTATTAATAATTCGAAGATAGCAGCGTTTTATTCTTTTTCCTAGAAAATTGCATTGTTATTGCTTACATTGTTTTCAACGATCACTCGTAAATTGATATTCGGATTCGCCGAGTGTTTGAGAACGTCGGCGATTGTCGCGATTTTATTAGCCTCTAAAATAGCGTTGGCCAGGTCTGCTTTAAATGTTGTAGCATTTTACGATATTTAATGTGACGATAAATTACCGCTAATTACATGGACGTTACATGGAAGGTTGCGGTTTCTGATGCGTGGAAAATGGGAATCGCTGAAAAGAAACCACCGGGTATATCGAATTTATTCCTCGAACAGGAAATTTCGTGGAATGCGCGGGGAACGCTCGTAAAACGCTCGCCTTTAAGTAAAGTGCTAATTCATTATTTTCTTCCATTTGCATTATACCGGCCGTTTAACAACCATTTATATTTTCGCAGTGAATACCGGGAAATATTAAATGTTCTTTCGCGTTTATTCGCGTACGGACACGCTTGAAATTTCATTTTTCGCTCTGGATGCGGGGAACGCGTATTCGTTACAATCAGCGGCGGGCAGTCGAAATTAAGTACAGACGTAATTAAGTCCGTTTCATTAAATTGACCACTATTCTTGGTATTTATGTATATCCTGTTATTTCCCTCGTCTCGTTGCACGGTTTAGACAAATATTTCTGTATTAATTCGAGACATTTATTTGCGGTGGCTGGATCACCGCTACCGCAGGTATTCCATAACGTTTTCGCGGTTAGACAAGTGATCTGAAATGTTTAACGAGCATTGATATAATTCCAGGTTATTTTTTGTCAAACGGGACCAGTGGAACGGGAAATGAAATTTACTTAGTTCCAGTTTCTTGAAATGCCGCCGTAAATATTCATGGTCCAATAATAACCAGTCATCTGTCATCTGTGTTCGTTTCGTGTGAGAATCGAGCGAAGTGTTTCGAACATACTTGGCTCGTTAATCGCGTCAGTTATTTCTGTATCGCTGTGACAAATGTAATTTTGCACGAGTAAACGAGATCGTAGCATTTATCAATTTAAATGCAATGAGCGCGATACGGACGCTTAACAACTAAATCACAATACGTACGATTAGTATAGTCGTAACGTGATTGTGGATCTTGTGCATTTAGAGCGAATATGTCTAGTGGAAATATGAAATTGTAAAGACATTATTTATATATATATATATATATATATATATATATATATATATATATCACATTATTTTTAATCTATTAAAATTACTTAAAAAAGAAAACGATTCATTTGTATTCAATTTTTGTCTCTTGCAATCGTTCATAAATATTTTTGTTTTGCACAGAGATACCCAGTTTACCGATAACAATTAAATAAGTACATTTAATTTAGTTAGTATTCACTACATACGCTAAATTTAGTAACAGTTTAATAAATTCGGTAACAATTCTATGCAAACGATAAATTTGGTCAGAATTCGACACATGCACTAAATTTAATAATAATTCAATATATACACAAAGTTTAGCAATAATATAAACACTAAAATTAACAGCTCCATACTAGACTCAATTGCAATTGAATACATATGCAAAAAATACCAATTCAACGCGCACTCTAAAAGTAAAAATTCTAAACCCTAAACATGTATTTAAAATAATTCCAACATTAAATAGAACTTCCATCTTCAATTTATTAATTGATCAATATATAAATCATGTTTTCCGTGCACCAAAAAATCAATGTAATTTGCTATTACTGTTATATAATAATATTACTATTATCGAGGAAAAAACTGAAAGAAAAATACTGCACTGAGCAGCATAAAAGTAAATGTCCGATTGTTCAGCTTCCATGTACGTGATGCTGAGCAAGAAAACGAACGTGTCGGAACGGAGAGCGGTCGGGGAAAAAAAATGCGAGAAGTTCGAACCAATTAATTTTGGGGTTAGATAGGGAAAGCGTCCTGGAAGTTTCATAAATCCGCGCTTGGCTCTCGTCGCGGCAGATTGCGATAGCGTCACTGACGTCGCAGAATTGCCGGCAATAAATACAGCGCGGCCCGTCGACTCGCATTAAGCAACCGATCGTCCCGCGGCCCGGCGTTTAATTATAAACCAAGCGGTGATAAATACCGGCGCGTCTATTAAGGGCCGATTACAAAGCGCCGCATCGCTAAGAATTAATTGCTGGATGGCGAGCAACAATCGTCGGACGCGGAAAAGGATAAGGCCGGCAATAACTCGGACCGTTTATCGATAATTTATCGGAGGCAGGAGCGAGAAGCGGCCAACGATTTATCGCCGATACTTTTCTATAGGCCCTTTTCGACTTTCGCATCGCCTTTCTTATCGTAGCCGCGGAGTCGAAACGCGAGGAACGTTCGGTGCTCTCCTCACGGCACACACGGGGATACCGAAGAGGGAATATCAAGGAATATCGAGAGATAGAGAGAGAGTCGTATTCTCGCAATAACGCTGAAATTAAAATATCTTAGCCAATATTATCTTTATGTTAATAGGTTAGTAGAATACGGTAGTATTTTTCTCGAATTTTTTAAAAAACGCGACCTCGAACCCGTATTCGACGAGTAAGAATTTATTTATGATTATTAAGATTGTAGAAATAATTTTTCAACGGATAAAAATTTATATTAAATACGATCAATAGTTGTCGAGATAAAAATTCCGAAGTAAAACACGTTGTCAGGTTATGTCAGGGGGTACATTGAAAATTACAGGGCCCGGTGTTTTTTAAAATAAATTTAAAATTAGTAAAATGGTAATTTAAACTCTTCCTAATATCATATTTCAGTTTGATCAAAATCCCAGTAATCGGGGGAAACAAGTAATCGATTTGGCGTAGAGTGACTCTAATACTTTTGTGCATACGATATTAACCCTTTGCCCTCGAGTGGCACCGCTAAAATTGTTCTGTCACCTTTTAAAATAATTTTTATAGCAACAAAGTTTAATGTTAGAAATTTGTTGGAAATGAAACTGTTAGTATGAATCGCGAGAGAAAATTTGGTATATATAAAACGCGCTTTCGTAGCTTAAAATGGAAATACTGTACACTAGAAAAATTATTTCAGATTTACAGTAGAAATGGCTTCGAGTGCAAAGGGTTAAGCTTCATAATTTCCATGCGTCTTCCAATAAGGAACTTACAAGAGTAAAATGTGCCTGTTTCAGCCATTCGAGATTACATACAGGGTGCAACGGAATTCGTGGAACAGGGCGATTTCACCTAAAACAATGAGAGCAAATTTGATATGAAATTGTTTTATCTGAAGCTTTATTTTTCGAGAAAATCGATCTCGCTCGATCCGAAGAAATTTTCAAAATCGATGTTCTCGGAAATGAAGCCTCGGCTGATAAAATTTTATAGCAATTTGCTTTCTTACATTTCCACGAGCAATCACCCTGATTTTAGTTACACCACGAATCAGATCGCACTCTGTATAGACGTTCCTCGATCACAATAATAAAAGTAATACTAATAATATTAAGTTATATCTGGCGAGCCAGCCTGCACGCTAAATCTGCCTGCGCCTAATAAAGTGCCGCGAAGAAACAAAATCGGTTGGCCGTGTATCCCGGAAAAGCACGGATCACCGAACGAAGCACACGAAGTCCACGGGATCGTGCGCGGCCGTCGCGTCGCCCGGAGCAGTGCCACGGGTGTCGAGTGTAGGACGACGATACGGAACGTGAATAACGGGAATTCGAAGGTGAATGCACGGGTAAATTGCGAATTACGATACGCGGCGTCGCAGCGCGGACGCGTCGCTCTGCTCGGCTCAGCTCGGCTCAGCTCAGCTCAGCTCCGCTTTGCTCGGCTCCGGCTGCCGCTCCGCTTTGCTCCGCTCCGCTTTGCTCCGCTCCGCTTTGCTCTGCCCCGGCACGCGGGCGAGAACGCGATCTCGCCCGGTGCCTGCACACTTGGGCGTAGCACGCATCGGCGGGTAACCGAGTAACCAGTAATTGACTCGGTACGAGACCGGAGTCTCGAATGTACGCAAAGCAGGCCCCCCGAGAGAGTGGCGGGTACGTGATCGAGGAGAGGACCGAGGGACGTGCCCGCTGGAAACCGAATAAAAATTTCCGCGAGGGTCTCTCCCGCCGGTTTGCCGAGGAATTTTGAGCGAGCGCGCGCGGGCCAACGCCGTCGTCCGCCTAAGAATAAATTCTCTCGAACGGCGAACTGGTTCCACGGGGAACCGCGAGGAATCTGTAATTCGCTCGGGCAGATCGCTGTAATGGCTTCCCTCGCCCTCGGTCCGATATAATTCCCTCGTTTTTTTCCTTTCCCGTCGGTTTCTTCTCTTTTCATTTTTCGCCTCCCCGACCGAACGAACCGCCACGTGAAATATTCCCTCGGCATCGAATCGGATGATCTTCGCGGAGAGTACCCCTGGTACCCCGTTCGGGTACTTTACGGATTGTTGGAGAATTTCGGGCGAATAGCTGTTTGCGAGGCACTGATAAATACCGGCCCGGCAGATTGCGGATTTAGCTCTCGAATTTTTGAGATACCGCTGGTTATCTAATGCACCGGAGAATTTCAAGTGGGGAACTCTGCCCGCTATTCGAACCAATTGGGAGGCGGAATTGTTCCGATTACAGTACTGTTATGTTTATCTATGGTATCGGTTTTATGGCGCACAAGGAGCACAGCGACTGTCCCGAAGCTTTAACAGTGAAACCGTAATCGCACGACTATGATTTTGTTTTCATACCATATTTTCCACTGCACATTTCTTGATAACTTTTTAAATAATTAGAATGTATTCATCAGTGTATTGTAGAATTTAATTGCTTTTTAAATTAAAATTAAATTAGGTCACTGAAGTGTGTTATATATTCCCTTTCATTTATTTCAGTTAAATTGATTAATGACGAATGGAATTACTTCTCGGACAACTTAATGAAATATTACAGAATCTGTTTCATGGTACACAAAGAGCACAGCGACTGCAGCTCCCGAAGTTTGAAGGGGCGGTGCAGCATGTAGCCGAAAACCAATTACTAGTAATTTTTCAGATGAAATTTTCCAAATATCATTTTGCAAATCTGCACACTAATTTCTTCAATATCATTTACACAAATCATCGTAATAATTTCTTATAAACTATTAATTTTTATATATTGTACAGCATAACTTTTTCTTAATTTTAAAGATGGGAGTTGGAAAATTAATTTCTGCGCAATTCGATTTAACAATAAAAATGTTATCTGAAAAATGACTATTATTTGGTTTCTGCTGAATGCCACCCCTTAAAAGTGAAACTATGATCGCGCATGATGCTGATTGCGAGTCAATGTCAGACTGAGTATTAGAATGTTTCGATATGTCAAATTTTACTCCACTTTTCTCGAACATGAAACGAAGTCAGAGATTATTTAACATTCGCTTTCACCGTCGTCGTAATCGCAGTCCGCATAGAAAGAAACAAATTAACGTTGGTACAGGTTACCATTTAAGGTGCAACACAATATCTGTCGTGTCCACAACTTTGCACTATCTTCCATTTAACACATCGTTTTAGCCATGAAGATGGACGGCGAAACAAGTGACGGTAACGAACGTGTTAATGCTTATGCGTCTTTTAGTTTGGTGTTTAGTAAATCATTATGTAAGAAGCTTTTGCGCGAGTTGAGTTGCTTAGCTTATATTTGAGATCCGTCACACCTTTACCTCGGTCAAGAATTCTATACAATTCTATACAACCCTTGCATCAATAGCTTGTAATGAAGACATTTAGGCTCTACAAGTGTCAATATCGAGTTGTACAATAATAAGCGGACTGCGAATCCGTACGTATTTACGGTACGCACGGACCTCTTTAAGATGCAAGAAGACGTGGAAATGAAGGCCTAAGCATTTTAATTTGATTTTTACAATGAATAATTTTTTTAATTGACGTAGATTTGAGAAAATTTTTGTAAAGAAAAGAGTTACTTCAAATTACCTGAGGAACCCTCAGTAATGAACTCGTCATTAACAAACCCCTCGATAACCGCTTGGAATAAAGTGATTTACAATCTACAGCTTACAATGTCTAATTGTAGTAGCTGTTCAAACCGCGATCACCATTGTTACCAGCCTACAATAACGTACAACAAGTGACAATGTTCGAAATGTTCAAAAGCACGTAACAGATCGTGAAACAAGCAATCCGCATTGTAATTACCTTTAAAATAACAAACCGCCGGAATGATGTATCAAATTCAGGATTATTCCATATTACTTCTCTTCATTCCAACAATAAGGAATACAATGGCTCGTGTTTAATATCTTCGTGTACAATCACGTTCATCGCGAGCGTCGACCTCGCCAACCGACTCGGATCGAATCTCCGGGATCTGAATCTCCATTCTACCGTGATATATTATGTGCGGATATTTGCCGGGTATTTCGCGATCACGGACGGCGTGGATTTATTAAAAGCTGTTTTCGCCCCGGCTGTACACGCGATCGGTGAAAGCGCCAAATACTAAGCGAAAATAAAATGGCGACGGCAAAGGTGCGCCAATAATCCCGCTTCACGCGGCCGATACGACTCGACGGATATTGCATCCCGTAATGTAGCTGGAGGCGCCGCGCGTGTTCGCCCGACTAACAATGGATGCGGAACGAAGCCCCTAATTCCCTGTTTAATAGGGATTATAGTGACAACGTTGTTTACCCCGTTCCGCGATTTTCGGACGGCGGCGGAAGTTCACGACGTTCCGTGCAGGAACGGATTCGAGCATCCTGCACCGCGTTCGTGTACTTTAAAGCTTTCCTCGCGGGGTCCTCGGGCATAGTTCTTGCAAAAATCTTCGCAATTCTAAGAAGATTAACTTGATTCTAAGTAAAACTTATTTTCGGGAATAATAGGTGTAATATTATAATGTCCGAAGTGTAGACAAACTTGATATGTAATAGTTTTTATGAGTAGGAAACAACGTAATAATCTCCTTAAATTCTTCTGATGTTTTTACTTTCTCGCATGCGCGTCTTTTGCCATAAACGCATAGAATCTACAGTCTACACGTAACGGATAGACCGCGGATTTTATTTTAGTACTGGAAAATGTTAAAAGCATTTAAGGAATTCTAAAATGCCATTGTGTTTTAAGCCATGGAAATTATTGAAAGAAGTAATATATGTATAGGTAGGCTTTTGTATCATGCATTTAATGCAGACAATTTTTATTTTGTACAAAAGTCTACTGGTTCGAAAAAATTTAATAAAAGAATACAGATATCATAAAATTTGTACACCGGAGTAGTGTCGTTACTAATAAACATTGTCTAAAAAATGCACCTTGAAAATTGCATCGAAATCAACTGTTTCTATCTCATAACAACGTTGTTGGAATTTTATTAAGAACGCGTAATAATTATATAAGTGTAAATCAAGGCAACCTCAATCAGTACCATCAATGAAAGCGCGAACGAGAGATTCACGTGCTTCCCAACTATTGTACAATAACAAAAGACACTTCGATAGTTCGATAAATCGTTTGCAAACTAGTCTCCCTAGCGTCGCAGAAAAAAACGAAGTCATTTGATCAAATTTCGATAAGCTATTTCGTTCCAGTCGGTGTTCGAATACGTCCACGAGCCACTGTATCCATTATGTATATTCAACTTTTTCTGGTGGTGTCGCACCTTCCCCTTATCTCCTGCTACGCACACTCTCGATTCGCCCCAAAGAAAGTGACGTCGACAAACGACAGCCGTGGCATAACAATACCATCAATCACCATTCCAATCGGCAAACCACACATTTGTCTATCATTACCACAGCACGCGACTCAATCAATTACACCTCGGCCGAACCACTACACCTGCGAAACGTTTATTCGTCCGTCGTCGTCGTCGAGCGGCAACGAGCGCAAATGTCACGCGTCCGAGCAAAACCGTCGTCTCATCGCCGATGTTTCGACGTTAATGTCCCCGGTGTCGTAGCCGATACCGATGTTATCCCGTTACCGGGTTGTTTACAGAGAAATTCGATTATCGCCCCTCTCCCGTTACGTTATTTACGAATAACGATATTTACGGTGGGTCAACGCTATCGAGGCTCAATAAGACAAAGGCGACTATTATGGAACGCTTTTTCACGGGATTTAGGATTATTATCGATTCTGATCACACTTAACGGTATAACAGAGTATTCGTGCTACTGTTCCGTGGATTGATGTGTCTAGATAACGCAAGGAATTTTGAAATATTTATTTAATATCAGTGGAGAATAATACAAGCAACATAACGCTTACCTAACATGGAACATCGTGTTTCGTACTATGTTCCTGTGTTCCGTATTCAATGTCCCCATTTGGAACAGACATATAATATATATTGTTTTGAATTTTATTTAGTATATATATAAGACAATTCTGTAGAAGAGTATATGAAGGAGCTAAATAATATAATAACATTAATATTAAAGACTTATTTAAAAAAGTACCTGAAAAGGTTAGGTAAGCCTGTCTAAACGAATGATGAATTTTGTAAGAAATAAAAGCGACTCCATTCATTATTAAAATTCTATAAAATGTAATACTTTAATTTAATTTTGTACATTTTCTATATTTTTACAAATAGCGTCTTACAATTTTCTCCAACTAAAATTGTACTATTTCCATTTGAACACTTTTTCTTACTTTATGTAAAATTTATGAAACATTTTAATCTAAGTATAACATTGAATTCCTATACCAATAATATTCCATGTTTCATACAGTTTTCATCACCAGCATAGGTGTACGTACGTTTACCTTATTTGACCCGGCCGTTTTCCATCGGCTTCGGATCATGGTGTTTTGCGCGGCAGCGAAAAGCTGCCGATTTTTTTCACTCGGAGATTGAACTCGTACAAACGGGAGAGCCTGAACGAGAAACCCTCGGCCGATAAAATAATTTCGGATAAAAGGGATTCGGCGAATGGAGTGTATCGAGCCCGAGAACGATCCTCGAGAGTGGAACAGTGGCGAAACTGCGGGCTCGCCGGACAGCGGCCACGTGAATTTTACCGATTTTTTCCCCCCCCCCCCCCCCCCCCGGCTTCGTCCGGCCACCGTCAGCGAAAGCTTTTATGATTTTAAAGTTCCGCCTCCGGGCGAACTTCCAGTCGCATTTATGCTACCCATTTTCCTCTTTGTTAACCCCCTTCTCCCCGACATTGTTCTTTCCTCCTTCGTTATTTATCTCTTCTTGAGTGTTCCTCTCGGGGAACTTGTCTCGATTAATTTCTGCGAAAAAAGTTCCGCCACGGAATTTCCTCGTCCTTAACCTGTTAACCGGCCGGCTCGTCGTTCGCGTAACTTTTCATTTTCTTCTTAATTCGAACCTACACGGCGCGATAGTTCGTCACGCTGAACTGACACGCGCTTATTTAGTTGCGAGGGAAACCTAATTGTACATTATGTTACGCAAGTCCCGGTGCGAAATGCATGAAAGCAGGAAGAAATTTCAGATAAAAAGCAATTTAAATGAAACAATAAATTCAAGTGAAAATATGAGTCGCGTTGTTAATGAAACTCGATTTTATGATTGAATATAAAGACGATATACAGATGTATGTTTACCTTAAATCTGAATGTATACAGAGTGTCCCGGAAATAGGTGATCAAACTTCGGTATCGTAATTTGCATACGCTAAGGATGAGAAAAAGATCTATAAACCTAGGTCCGGAAGCTCTTCGTTTTAGAAATAATAGCAGTCATATCATTATAAAGTTTAAAATTTTGTATATTAAGTTCTCGCATATGAAATTTTTTGTTATTATTTTCGTCATTATTTTCAGATTGTCAGGAATAAAAAGGGGCTGTATTATATTTAATTAAAATGAATATTCATAATATTTCATATAACAAACACAACGAACAATTTAATAATCTCCGATTGAATAGTACTTCTTCAACGATTAGTGAAAAATTTACGAGCAAATTGTTATTATAAAATGAAGTAACAGGCATTCCCCAGAATGATTAAATTGTCGACAGCGACTTGATTCGTCAATCACAGTCCGCGGCATTTTCCCATAATGTTTAATCCAGACATTCTTTTAATTTTATCGCAACATCTACATACATTGGTATAAATTACATCCTCTTATAATACATTTATTCCGCGATAAATTACAGCAGATAGTTTTCATACGGCGGCCCGAAATTACAAAACTTAATCAATCTACATTGCCACTTTTAAAAATGTTTGTTCACTTGTTAGGCAAACAATAAATTTTATTCTTCTCATCAAAAATAGGAGCACAGATATATTTCTGACTTTATACATTTAAAGTTCATGTACGAGTCCGGAAACACGCTATGAATTAACTAATAAACTTCGATATCTTTTACTTTCTTTCGCTTGTATCTCTTTTATAGTTCTACCCTTTTCCTCCGTTTGATCCTTTGCTCTCTGAATCATTTTACAACGACAGTAGTTAGATCATCTTTGTGCACAATAAATTCCTAGAAGGAAAGTAAACGAACTAAAATTAGCAAATAATTTAAGAATTATTATATAAAGATTGAATTAATAATTTGTTAGAATAAAGACCAAGTTAACAATTTATTCGAACAAATATTACATTAATAATCTATTGGAATAAAGGAGAAATTAATCGTTTATTCGAATGAAGACTAAATAGATAGAATAATTTGACGAATCGTATAAA
This sequence comes from Augochlora pura, assembly GCF_028453695.1. Taxonomy (NCBI): domain Eukaryota; kingdom Metazoa; phylum Arthropoda; class Insecta; order Hymenoptera; family Halictidae; genus Augochlora; species Augochlora pura. Next base: position 10,246,134 of record NC_135773.1, on the reverse strand, counting down.
ACATTCGATTAAAAAGTATCCATTCGTGCAATTGTTTTCAACGAAACGTTTCGAATTGTGGCCAAATCCGACACAATATTAAAATCAACCAGTAAAACAGAAACGATTTCACACATCGAAAATTTCTTTAGAATTCATACGGAACAAGAACGTAATTGCTATTCATTTGCGCACCTCGGAATTGCGAACGATCCAGTGAACAACAATACGCATTCTATTCTGTTTCTGAATATTTGGTACTAGGCGGACTGATTCGATGATCACGTGCGGCGCACGACTTTACCGAATCGTCACCGAGAGAATTTTGGCAGTGAAACTCCGCGTAGGATATCGACTAACTGGACGGCAAACTCTCCCAGTGCCTCGCTTCCGGTCGCAGACGGAAGCGGAACTTAATTAATGCGGGCTCGTTACGCGGCCCTAATATACACCGGGGTTTCCAGAATTTCAGATTAAACCTAACTGGAAGCTATACTTTCCTGGGGGAGTTGCAGCTTCTCGCGATAACGCCGTGCTCCTTTGGTGACTCTAATTAATTGCGAACTACGGTATCAAATACTTGGGGGAGCGAGAAGCGCTCGCCGGGGAGCAACGTGCTCGCCAATAATTTCGCGGAAAAGAATATGTTGCTCAGAACTGTTCCTAAACATGGTAGCAAGAATAGCGAGTGTTCGCTGCACAGTGATTTGGAGCTCGTATTTTTCCGGCCAAAATTATAAACACAATATTTAATTATATGCACAATATATCGGCATTTTTCGATTGAATTTAAGTAATTAATATACAATACAATATAATTTAATATAAAATAAAATAGACAATAATAGACGAATATAAATGATAATAAATTGTTTAATAAACGTGTATATAATAAATTTCTGCTATACGAGTATACTAGTATACCTGACATAACCTGTTTAATATAATTGCGTGTACAATAATAAAACTGCATATATAAAAATAAACTTTCTAATATATACAAAACTATCACTAAAACCTGTTTTCTAGCATTTTATTATAATTAGTGTGTAAAACGTTTCATTTTACTTTGAATTTTATGATGCCGTCTTTGGAACGCCGCATCTCATTACAAAATTGTGTGCAACAAGCAATATTTTTAATCTAGGAGCCTTTTAGCATAATCAGTTGATATTAAAAACACTATTCAATGTATTGAAAATGGAAGATCGAGAATCGGAAAGGCGGGTTCAGGACTACTTCCTCCACGCTAATTAGGGTGTTCAATAAATCATTGAATCTGTTTCATCGTACTGTGAAAAATGCAGCTTATTCGTACGATTTTCGCACACCTTAGTTTCACACCACGTGATTAGACTGACACGAAAATGACGCTTTTACTAATGTAAGTAAGTCTAACTTAGAAATCCTAAATAATCAGCGAAACATTGCGTAATCACGTGTCAAGTGAAAGTATTATTGTGAGAGTGCGAATTTTATGCAATCATTAGCATATACTTGTATTTCTAAAACATGAAAGGCATCCAATAGTGTTACGTATAATGTTCGATGTAATAAATCGTTACGGCAAGTTGCTAATTACAGAGGACGAGTCATCGTTAAACGATCTTAACAACTCGAATTATACTTCGAGATTCGCTGTTTAATTTTATTCATAAAAGTACGTCCTGCGAGTAATAATACTTTAAATGGCAAATTGTAAATCAATATTTTATTTCAGGTCGTGCATGTTTTTTCGAAAAAAAATATTTCATTCGGTGTAAAAATTTCGGTTTGGAATACTTTATTTATTTAATTGGTTACTATAAAACAAATCATTTTTACTTTACTAAATCATAGTGTAACATATAATTATTTTGATAATCAGAAACGAAGTACTTTTTCTGTGCGTTAGAAACATAAATTCAAACGTTATCTTCCATGGAAAGCATCCTATTTTATGGGTTACGTTATTAAAATAAAACATCTTTTATTTTATGTTTTAAATTATTGAAATAAAATATATATTTCCATGCTCTAATTTTAGATTAGCAAAATGAACTGTAGTCATTCTTAGATCGCGGATGTCAAATTCCCATTTCATATTTAATCGTGCAAAACCTGAAATAAAATTTCTCTCGTTGGAATGAGATGGAGATAATATTAACTATTATCCCTATTTCTAGTATTTCAGTATACAAACACGTGAAATCCGCGGTCCGATCGTTACAATAGAAAAATCCCGCCGACAAAGGCGCGCGATTGTTTCGCGAATCCGTCGAAGGCGCGACGCGATCGAAATTCCGCGGCTTTCTTCGCGACACACCGTTTTATAAATTGTCGAAACTATCAGAAAGCGCCGCGAACCGTTGAAAAACGAACGCCTCCTCTGGAACAATCTTGCATTAATTCTCGCCGATACCGCGATTTAACGACGCCGTCGGCTGTTTATGCGCGATTCGAACGAGGAGCGAAACGTTCGCGGTAAAACAAGCTGAAATTGTCTGATTAAATTCGCGTTTTACATTCGATGGGAATTTCACGGGACTCGCTCACGGTGTTCGTCCATTAATTCCTCTTTAACACGTTTCGCTGCACGGTGGTCACCCGTGACTGGCGTCCGCCATTACGGTGGCGCCCTAGGGTTAACCTGTTATTATTATTACTATTTATTCTCATACGTCTTTATTGCACAAAAAGGCGCACGATTAACCGGAGAAACCGTGGAACAAGAAGAAAAATGAAATTGCGCTGCCAGCTCGAGATACAGCTGCGAGTGGTTTTCAGCTTAACGTTGTGCGACTGCCGTACTGGATCCATTCGCCGATTGTAATTCGCGAACATTTCCGAGAGAAAAAATTGCCTACATCGTGAATAATTAACTGCTAATAGAATGTTAACAGTGGGCCGTTTCGGAATCATCGTAAAATTTATAATTGTGGGTTCTTACGACATCGAATAACGAGCAGATGGCACATAGAAACTACCATCTGTGCACGAACTAACCAAAGTCCCTCGCAACCCATTGGTGACATTTGTGCCATTTTCTCGTCGATGGGCTGTACGTATTCTTTCTTTTAAGTTTCAGTTTTGATATCGATTTTGAAAAGAAATAGTGCGAAATGAATGTTCTCATATATTTTCGAAAATGCTAAGACAAAGACTTAAACACATTCACATGTGACGACCGAGATTTTCTATTTAATTTACGAAAAAATTCTTTTTTTGATGTCGTTATCTAAAATGATTACTTGACTGAGGTTTTTGTGCATTTATAAAGATAATGACTAGATAAAGTACTAAAGTATAAACACATTCGATAAATAGAAGAAATATCTTCTTTTTAATTTTGCTACTATGTACTTGGAATAAAAGAAAATTTTTGCAACGATAAAGACATCAGAAGAATTTAAGAATGTTCTTATGTTTTCTTCAATGTGTTGAAATTGTTTCATGGGAAACTACATTTTCAATTAATTTTCTAATCGCGGCAGAGATTTTTAATTACATTGAAAAGGGCATAAAACGAGAAACAGTAAAGTTAAAATTAAAAATGTTCTTAAATTCGTTCCTTAGTTAAATGTTACGAAATATATAGTTTCATAAAAATGATTAAGAATATCTAATATCTCAATCAATTTCATGAAACTATATATTTCGTAACATTTAACTATAAGAATATCTAATATCTCATAAAGGTTCACCATCTAACAACGAAACAACTATTTTACATAATTCTCGCAGCTCGCGGCGAAAAACGGTGGAACCTTTTGCAAAACATTCCGACGTGGTAGCGGTTATTATGTAAAAGCTTCATCGAAATCGCTCTTTTTCTAAACGAGACCGCCTGTTAAATAATATTCCCAGCGGTTGGTTTATCGCGGCCGGCAGGTAATAAAAACTACAACAATTGTGTCTGGCGTAGCACGCTGTACATAAAAGGTATCCTCCTCCGAGATCCCGGCATTCCTAGCAATACCATGGATTCCAGCTTTTCCGTTAATGAGAATAATTAGCTGACGGAGGTCGTTGCACTTGCGTATACGGCTTAAGGTCGCGCTAAAGTCTCCATTGAATCGAACGTGGGACCCGCGGCGCGCTTTCAGTTTCCGGGATCTTGGAGATTAAGCGAACGCGAACACACCGCCGGACCATACGCGATACTCGTGAACCTTTTGATCATCGTTGCACTTTGATTTTCCTACGTTTCGCTTGAAATTTTACATGAGAATGACTCGACCGGCCATTGGCTCGAACGCGAAAGCAATGCGCCCGAACATAGCGATTTGAAAGATAATTACAATTTAATTTTGATGGGTGAATTCATTAAAATTTAGTTTATTGAGTAAATTTGGGTTAAATGATTTTGTTTAAATTATTTTAGGTTTATTTGATTTTGAATTGAGAATTTTATTTAAATTTGATTTTTAATTGAATTTTATAGTTGAATTTTGTTATTGAAATTAAATTGTTCAGAAGTTGGGGGTAATTACAATTTAATTTTGATAGGTGAATTCATTAAAATTTAGTTTATTGAGTAAATTTGGGTTAAATAATTTTGTTTAACTTATTTTAGGTTTATTATAGGACTGAGTACAGTTGTATAGTTTTTTAATTGTATTACTCTTTTTTACTTTTTAATTGTATATTTTTATAGACGATATTATAGACAATCGCGACGTTTTCAATTTTCGGAGACAATGAGCACTCACATAACACGAGATTACAATGAAATGGCATTTGTACAAATTATCGAGATCTATAAGACATTACTTTTTAATTTTCTTCAGCATTCCAGCATATAGAAATCTTCAAATGTTTTTCATCGAACTATAAAAAGTCATTACATACATATATTTATATATTTCTCTACTTGTATGCTCGCCGCTGCATGTATTTAACCTTTTAGGCACGGTTGGATTTTGCGTGAATGAAATTTTTCATTACTAAATTACCATTTTTGTTAATATATATATATTTAATTGGTATAGCTATATATAATATTAGCTATATATATTCTTTTTTTAATGTATTGTGCATATACGCTTCCACTTTAATCGTTTACTTTAATAATTAATAATTATTAATAATTAATAATACAATTGAGTAAAGCACGAAACATTCAGCCAAGTCACTATAATGACGCGTCCTGCCTAAGAGGTTAACTTCGGATTAATGAATCTATGATAATTTCAAAAGTGTTCGACGAACATATGTATACATGCATACACGATACCAAACTTCGGTGGAATCCGAGCATCGAAGATTAGCTCAGAAACGTAGAAACAGCTCGTTGGCCGTCGAGACCGCGGGTCGGATCTCTCCGATCTCTTTTTTCGCGTTTCTGTTCTAACGGGGCCGTTAATTGCTCGCTTTTCTAGCGAGAGGCGAGTCGTATTCTTGAGCGAGGAAGCGGGCGAGGAGAGCGGATTCCCTTTAGAATATTCATAGGCCCGAGAAAATTGATCCGGCGGGCGCAACTCGTGCCGACACCAGAGGTCGTTTAATTGGCAGGTCGGCAATTAGGCGATTAATTAAGTGCGATTAAGGCGTAACAGGAGGAACGGAACGGTAGGCTCTTCTTGCGTAATAATGCTCGTGGCAGTGAACCTGAAGCCCGGAGCCACTCGGTTTCTCACGTCGCGTCGACGGGCCCCGAGAAGCGCGTACGCGCGGAAAAACATCTGCCCGCTTCGCGTACGGAGCGGGCGCGCGCAATCGTCCCGCGCGGTCCGTTCTTGCTGACGCGTCTCTCTCTCTCTTTCTCTCTCTCTCTCTCTCTCTCTCTCTCTCTCTGGCTGCCCATAAAAGCGGACGAGCCTTCATGGTTCGAGAGAATCGCGCAGTTGCTGCAGGATCGTTTGAGAAATTTTCATCAGGTTTGTACTTCGGTTTTATGTTCGATTAGGCAGCGGCTGTTGGCTAAGCCCGCGTCCAATTTCCGTCGCGTCCAAATCATTTTATAATCACTGGTAACGAATGGCAAATTGCACAATCGAGATTTATGCGACGAAATTGCAGGACTCGCTTTACGGTGACTTCGAAACGTATTTGAGCAGGACATTTTTTTCAGCAATGGAACTATAATACGATAATCTCTCGTTTATTATATTTTCCATTTTTATACATCTATTATACTATATACTACACGTGCTATACGTATATCTATTATTTCTTATTATATTTCTTTTTCTGTCTTTATTGTACTCGCGCGAAGGCTGTACAAAATCTTTATTTTCTACTACTTCTTATGAAAGAAAAAATTTTTTACCCGTGTAAATGAATAAATCAATATAGATTAATAATTTTGAAAAATTGGACTGATATGGTCGTATTAATTAACTTGGACTCTAATGATTCTAAAATTTTGTGATTGTCGTAGCGTTTTCGAAAGTGTAATATAAGATTTAATAACAAATTCGTAAATTAATATTTCACAAAACCGCTGAATTGTAGGACGAAAAATGTTTATTCACTGGGAAGTATTCGTTCGCTCATGATCACCTCAATCAATTCAATTTAATTTCCAAGGCAGTTCAGAATTTACCCCGTAAATTTCAAAAGCATAAACAGGAAATGAAGAAAAAGAAATAATTAAATCTAACATTTTAATAATAGATTGTGTCTCTACGCATAGAAGATGATCGTGTACGTTGAGAAATTATTATTTACCGTACGAGTTTGCGCGGTAATAAAGACGTTCAGGAAATAATTATACAGGAGATGGAATTTAGAAAAGTGTGATAGATGTTGGTTGCAGGATAGCGTACGGAGGTGCGAAAAACATTTGTTAGAGAACGGTTATGAAACAGAAAGAATGAAAAATGTACAATGGAGGAAGTACTGTGCAGGAAGAAAGAGGAGAAATTAGTCGAATGCTTAGGGAAAGTATAGAAAGCATGTTGAAAGAAAATAAGAAAGAGACTGTCTTTCAAAAATCGTTTTCGCTGGCTTGTTAATTGCGACACTTTTAAAAATATAAATTGTTAATTCATATGATTCGTATCGATGCAATTCTGTGGTAGATTCGATATCGTCGCAACACACTCAACTGCGGATTTTATAACAACAATGAGTCAATCGAACAGTAAAAGTCGATAAGATAATAGCTTCTGGAGCCTATAATTAATGCAGACAATTTTTATTTTGCATAAGAGTCAGCAGTCAACTTATTACTTCTTGAATAAATGCATTTGAATTTTGATAGGTGACTTGAGAAAATTCTGCGAGTGTAAAGAATCAATGGTACTAGATCTGGTAAAATATTTCGGAGAAAATTTTCTGGCGGAAAGCCATTAGCATAACCGATCAGGCCAATTTCTACCGATCAAGTTTAATCGGAGCACCCGTGCACAAACGATTCCCATGCAAATCGTCGGTTCTTCTCGCTCGGCTCCCTTTCCGAACTGTGCTTTAATTCAATACAGTAAAGCGAGGAGATTGGTTTCGCATCTACAAAAGGCCACTGCGGTAAAAACAAAGGATACGTCCATTGTCTTTGTTGTCTGCTTGAAAAGTCGCCCCTTTTTATTCAGCTTTTCACGGGCAAATGTCGTCTGCGTTATTTCTGTGGGTTTAGGGGATAATCATAATTATAGGGGAATAATAATAATAGGGGATAGAAAATAATAAAATACTTTCAATTTCTAGACATAAACGCTAGCTCGTCTTTTTGGCATTATTTCCTTGTTTTCTTTCCTGTGATATAAACTATTGTTTAAAATACGCAATACAAAATAGTCGGCTAGTTGTTTAAATTATACAGATCATTTCGCAGAAAATAGTTGAATTGATTAATGCTGGTGTACATTATAATCAAAATAGACAAAGGTCTAAATAATGCAACACGTCTCAGTTGTATCGCATGGTATAATAAACAGAATAGTAATGTAACTCAAGTACGTTTTTAACTGTGCATTTGTATAAATAAAATTAATAAAGTTGAAAATCTGTGAAGTACCATAATTGCCAACAGATTTAATACGAACCCTGGCAGAAACTTTCAAAGTTGAAATATCGCATTGAATCGAATATTGGGTTTTGATCGAATGGCATTAAAAATAAACGAATGGAAAATAAATAAGTAATTGTAAAATCAATAAAACGGATTCAAAAGTGGTCCAAGAAGCAATTAAAACGCACGGTGGATATATCGACGAAAGAAAATTAACGTTACTTTTATTATAATATGCCAAGAAATCATGGCAATTCCCTATCGCTTTTGAAAATTTGTTTAACTTTTCCTTAGTGCGACAGATTTATTGTATCAACGAAAATCCTCTTCTGACCATAGACCACAAAGCGATTCGATATCGAAAGCGTGTAAGTGATTGACGGTTAGAATGCGGAATCGGTGCATTTATAGCACGAATCAATGAAGCATCGTAAAACGTCTGGTTAAAGTTTAATTACATTTCCGTTTCCTGTTTACCGTATTGAAAACTTTAATGCGCGTATTAAATATCTGTTTAATTCTCAGCTTTTCGTGTCGGTGAATGTAGATGAGTTTCCTCGAGCCAGGAAAAAAAGTAATTTGCACCATTAAAGTACTCAGCTTCTATGTTTCCTTTTCACAACAATTTGCTCATCTAATTGCGTAAAAATGATGGAAAAGTTTAACATTCAGTTTTAAAATTCCCTTTAAAATATACAGTCGAATGAACGTTGTAGTATATACTGCCATGAGTGTAGCTTTAACTGTAGCTTTAACAAGCTGTCTAATGCACGTAGATAATAATAAATTTTCTAACATACATATACTATAATAAATTGTCCCATATACATGTACAATAATAAATTTCCCAATGTACATATACAATAATAAATTGCCACATATACAATAATAAATTGTCAAATACACATATATACTAATAAATTTCCCAATATATTTGTATAGCAATAAATAGCAATAACGACGCTAATAAATGGCAATAAACATGTACAAAACTAAATGATTCAATGTACATTTATAGCGATAAATTGTTCAATGTACGTGTACCAAGAGTAAATCGATAGTTTGATACTGAAATTGTAAAATTCGTACGCTCGGCTTATGAATAGTTTATTTTTGGCCAACGTCAGGTTTAACCCTCTTAGTACCGGCCAAAAGAGTCTGTATCCGAGCGAAATGTTTAAAACACGTTTGACAAAGTTTGATAAAGTTTCGGAAAGAAATTGCAAGAATTTTGAAAAGCCTGATAGATAACAAATTCAAAAAGGGAGAAGAAATAAGAAATGAAATTGTTGTTTAATAAAAATATGAAGAAAACTGTCTTTCCATCAATAACCAACAACGTTGTTCGGTACTAAGAGGGTTAATAATCAACAAGTAACCCGAAATGCGTATTAACACGTTCGTCGCCGACAATTAGACACTAAAATCCCCACATAATTACAGCAATTTAATTGATTAAAATAAAACTAAAAAGTTCACATTTATCATAGGGGATGACATTAGAACTCTTTCGCATTCGAAAAAATCATAGCCGAATTCATTTTGCTCGAATATATTGCAATAAAAATAAATTTTCAAAATTGTTCCGAAAATTAGTGTCACCCAGATATGGGTGACGCGGCGGGCGACGAACGTGTTAAAAAGTGAACGGGAACTGGTGGAAAACCACGCAAAGCAATAGAAGGGGTAGCACATGCTTTTCGCCGTCGGTATATCATGTTTTGCGGACCCCATCATCCCCCTTTAGCCACCTGATCATCTCCTCTCGTTCCCTCTTTCGGCTCGGACGATGGGATAGCCTCGTTCCAGCTCGATTTCCGGGCCAGCGAATATTCTGCTCACCTTTTTTTCGCGTTCCTCGTTTTTGCCGATGGCCGCGTGCGAAACGAAACGAAACGGGATTGTTTGAACGGTTGTTTACAGATCGAAGGGGAATTGATTCGAACGCAGCGGCCCACATTCGGGTTCGGTTTCGAACTCCCGTGCCGTCGGCATCCGAATCATCAAAAAGCAAACGTTGCTCGATCGCTCGTCTTTTGTCCATCGTCGCTTTACCCCGTTCTGGTTGATACCGAGTCTCGAAATGCGTTACCGCGAAGAGGGGAAAGAGGAGCTTCGACGTGTTCGCTTTTATGTAATTTAGTTATGAGATATTTATTACGTGATTTGTTAAGACACGCCTGGTAAGCCGGCTTGCGTAAGCGCCGCCGGTACGATGCTTGATTCGCCGCGCGAATTACGACACGCTCTTGCCGGCGAGAACGATAAGGGATGTGCTAATTAATCGGAGAAACGGTTAGGCGGTTTTTAACCATCGGCTTTCCGCGTATCGCGTGCTACGAAAATGTTTTCACGCTGGAGCTGCGAGATGCTTTCAGAATGCAGATATTCCGATACGTAGCTGTCTTGTAAATCGTCTGCGCGAAAGAGAAACGCTTCTCTCTTTACGTTAAACGAGAGTAATTATAGACGACAACGTGCAGTTCAATTCTTAGCATTCGGTAGATTTTCCTGATTAACAAAAGTAGAACTGAAATTGAAATCATTATACTGCTGTCAAATTTTATTAGAGTTAATAAAAGATGTTGTATATTTATTTATGTAGCTTACATGATTACTTTCCGGTATGAAATATATATATATATATATATAAAGTGTTGCCGTAACGACGACATCTGAATGCAAAGGGTTAAAGTTCATTTAGCAATTTCTAGCTAGAAAATTATTTTCATCCTGGAGAAATCATTCAAGGATCAACAAAATTCTCACCAATGTTTTTAGTATACTCAAAACCAATTCTTAAACGTTATTTATATCTTTTTGAATGTACCTCCTCAGCATTCCCTTCGATAAATACCATGTTAAAAAATAATGCGAAATATATGCAAGAATCTCTTTTTAAATATTCCTCGTCGCTAGTATTAGGTAGCTCGTACCCTTCCACTTCTCGCAATTTGTACCTACTCGAACTGCAGTTCGAATAGGTACAAGCGTCCAACATCTCGAACAGCTTGTACCTTCGACAAGTTTACAGAGTTCGAACAGTTCAATTAAAACTGTCCGAACGTTTTCGCCAGTAAATAGCTACCACGGAGTAAGAAATATTCGAATGCCACCCCAGGGTGATTTTTCTTTTTCCGTTCCGTGCATTGGGAGACTCGAGAAAACCTAAGTGCTTGCGATGACAGTCATCTAACGTATTACATTCTGGTACTCGACCGGCAGATACGCCGAACGGTCGATCTTTCCAACAGTCGACATTTTGCCGTTACCAGCGGGGAATCGAGGAAGCAATTGAAAAGTTTTCTGCGAAATTTAATGGGTGTTTGAATAACGTTGTTAAAACGACACACGGGACATCATGATACTCCGCCGTGCGATGGAAACGAATTTCTATGTGCGATTTCACCGGTTCGTTCGCGATCGTGCCGCAAGATTTTCAGCTCTCTCGCGATACACGGCCGAGAAGCGATCGATTTCTCGTTAATGCGCGCGAGCACCGGTCCTCTTCTATGTGCACACACCGCATACGTATTTATACACGTGTCTCTGTGTGTGTGTGTGTGTGTGTGCCGCATGCATGTACGCGCGTAAATGTAAACGATCGCGAGATGAGAGTCACGATCGGGACGCGTTTCGAGCTGTCCGATCGGAGGGGAACTTTCGCCACGTTTTGAGAAACGTTGCACGAGCAGAGACATTTAAATGGACATCTAAGAAAGGACGGCGGTAACTGATGTATGCAGATCGATCTGGTGCAACTTTTCGCGATCGTTTGCTGGACCGAACCGAAACTTCTTTGCTGCCTTTCCTTTGCACTTTAGAAGACCTTTTCGTTCGACAAAGGAATTCCTACGGGTCGGACATTTCGATCTTTTTAACTCTTTGAAGGCGTCGACTAAAATGAGAAAGGACGGTACAAGAAATATATACTAAACACATATTGGCAAGAATTATTTATAGCAATGGTAAATTTGCGTAAAAGGATTACCCAGTCGCATAGTATCATTTGCCTTTACCTTGTGTCCTTTGTAAATCACAAAGTCCTTGAAAATTTCATACGTTCGCTTCGTGTGCTGATTGGCGCCAGGGTTGCAGAAAAATATCGAGAACACGCGTACAATTTTTGTTAGCTTTCCTTTATTCTTCGACAGGGGAAACGCTTATGAAATCTCGCGGTGTTTCCAAGTGCCGTGGCATGCATGCAAAAATAATTCTGCGTATCGTAACGGGAAGGAGACGACATGCAACTAATATCAGTCGCCGTGTGACTTTCAACTAACGAATAGAATCAGATATATATGATAATAATGCTTCTAGTACTAGTTTATTTATATTGCTTTTATAGCTTGCCAAAGTGATTCTCACCATTAAATATAACCAGCTGTAAAAGCGACTGATGTCTGTCGCTTAGTAAGGTTGACCAGCTTGAATTTATGGAGACTATATTTATTACTATATTAAGTGAAAAGTTTATTCAATCGTTTCCTATGACAGAGTTTTTCTAATTTCGATGAGTTTAAAATAAAATATGTGAAAGCAATTATTTTAACTGGCGTGGATGGGTTACTGTTAATTGACTGAACAAGGGGACAAGATTAATAATAAATATTTGCGTGAAGGTAAAACATTAAAACATTTTCTTAACTGCACAGACTGAGACATTTGCATCGCAAAATATCGAAATTGTCAGATGTAATCGTTAGCCTGCGAAACTTTATTTCGTTTTAACCTTTTAGATACGGCAGGATTTTGCGCAAATAAAGTTTTTCGTAACTAAATTACGATTTTCTCTTAATATATATTTTTTCCGGATACCTATATATAGTACTAATAACATATATTCTTTTCTTAATATATCGTATATACACACTTTCACTTTAATTGTTTGCTTTAATAAATAATAAAACAATTGAGTAAAGCACGAGCCATTCGCGAAAGCCACTATAGTGGCGCGTAGTATCTAAAAGGTTAACAGTCTTCATTTCCTCCACCGAGGCAAGCCATGCATTTCTATATAAAATACAAATTATCCGCGTCCACTGGGAAATACGGGAACCACAATGTCATCTATCCCTTTTTCAATTATTTCGATGAGTTCGAATTCTTTAAAGTTCGCCGATGACACGAATCCCCCACACAGTAGTTTGGTAATTAATATTAAGATTATCTCCAGAAACATAACCATGTCTTCGCCGAACTATCTCTTTAAACTCCTCGAACCATAAGTTAAAGATAAAAATAAGGCCTAATTCACGAATGCCATCGAGGTTAGTCTCACGGTTAGCCAACGAGAATCCAAAGCTCGCCTGTAAAGACCATGACGAACGCGCCACAATACGAATAATTTTTCGTTGCGATACCGGCGGTCGCCTTCTTGATTCAGAGAAATATTCCCTCCGGTTTCCATGGTGTGCGTTCGGCCGAAAGCTAATATCTCTTTGCGTTCCGTGCCGGTGCCCCGAAGCCTCCAGCAATTATTCGCAAGGCGGCGATGTTTTCTCGTCGCTCCCGCGAGCCGTGGCGGGGATGTTTCCAGCCGCGGCGCGCCGTTTCCACGCCTAGAGATATATCCACGGCGCGCATTAGTGACATAATTTTCCCGGTATATTTCTGTAACGCGGCGAGGGAGAACGGGCGGCGAAGAAAGGGGAGGGCAAGTGAGAGTCTGGCGACGCCGGTCGTCTGGGCCTCTCTCGCTTAGACGAGTTTATCGACATCGCATTTCCGCGTTTTCGTTGCACAACACCTGTTCGCTGCCCGTATAATCTCCTGCTCTCCGATCGCCGCCCACGCGACAATCCCCGAGATCGATGAAATCGTTCGGGGTAACCATTGTCCGAGCAATCGCCCCTTTGGAAACCCCGCTCTTCCAACCGATCGTTTTAATCTTAATCGGTTTCGTTTGTTTTTCATTTTTGGGCGGCGCGCGGCGTGACAAGGTTGTCCCTTAAATTTTTTAAATTATATACTATCGACTATAATAAATCAATTAAATTCATTTGTAGGAAAACTAAAAGGTAATAAAATGGTATTACATACCATATCTAATATCTTCAAATTTGGATATATCCAAATAATTCGTAATAGCTTTTTATCGTATTCGATGATAGGTAGTTTCTGTCATTTGCACAATTTAAGACTGCTAAAATTAAAATAAAAGTTTGCACAAGGACCCGTATTTTAATTATTATTACAGGCGAAACCGTCTAATCGTCACAATTGTAAAGACGACATGTTCATCGTTGTACAACTCTTCACATAATTATAACAAGACCTTTATGCATGATCTTCATACAAAAGGCAAATAAAATAAAAATAAATCGCTTCTTTTAAAAATGTTAGCAAGTTGTGAAGCTAATAATATTATTTAAATTCTCATATATAATATCTATGTATCGCCTATGCATTCTCGTTATCAATATATAATATTCTCTGATTAATAGTATCAGTTCAAATATCGACAACCTTTAAACAATCGAGAGACGTTGGTGTTCGCATACTTTCCGGGTCAACATCATACGCCGACGCAGAGTCTCGTTCTCGTCACGGCGCAAAGTTCTTCAATTTTCACGCTCGCGTTTCCCTATCGGATCGGAGTCGCGGAAATCCCGAGATCACGCGAGTCACCCGGTAAATGGTTCCACGCGTGAGACCGGCCGAAGATATTCCTGAAGCGACCATATATCTTTGAAATTGCGTAACGTGCGCCGAGCACGATGGAAAGAGAGAAAAAGGCGTCGCGCAGGAGAGGAGAAAGGGTGTGTGCGAGCGGCGACGGGGTGCAGGAATAGAGAGAGAGACAGCGAGAGAGAGAGAGAGAGAGAGGGAGAAAGAAAGAGGGAGACAGAGATGGAAGGACATAGAGATGGAGAAGAGGAAGGTAAAGAGGGATAAAGACCAAAAGAGACAGTGGGAGAAAGAGGGACAGCGAAAGGTAGACACAGAAAGAGAAAAAGCTGAAGAGAAAGGGAAACAGTGAAACATAGAAACAGAAAGAGAAAATGGAGATAGTGAAATAATAGAGAGAGAGAGAGAAAGAGAAAGAGAGAGAAAGTAGGAATCGCGCGGATAGGTAGAGCGCGGAGAAGATGGAGAAGGAAATCGCGCGCACGGCTCTCGTTGCAACGAGAGATTGGCCGTAGAAAGTGCATTGGGAAAGCGAACGGGCAGGCACATGAACGCGACCATAAATTATTTGTCCCGCGGTCGCGTATATGCGCGCCGCGTGTCCTTTTCCACTCGGTCGAGATTAGCGGGGCTCGTCCTTTAACGATCACTGGCTCCTTATTAAGCGGACTACCGCGGAACCAATATCGGGATTCGAAAGCTTCGAAGAGAGACAGAGAGAGAGAGAGAGAGAGAACCGGAAGTTTCACCGAACTCGAAAGCTCTGGATAGAGGCGCTGCGGAGGAGTACTAGCGATGTGGAGCGGCGGCGAGCGTAGCGGTTTCACCGAACTCGCGGCAGAGATCGAGATATCGGATAGATTACGCTACCACGGACCATTCGGACGTAGACGGGAACTTGAGATAAACGTTCATTACCCATCGAATGGACTGCTTCAAGCATGAACCGTTAAATTGAATTTAGCTGTTGGACAAGCAACCGTTCCGACACCGGATGTTTATGGCCGCACAGTATTTTTCTGCGTTAAACGTTCCTGCTTGCGATTGATGGACGGTACCGCGTGACAAACTCGTCCGCGGCGAGTTGCCGCGAGACGGTAAACACGCGAGTCTTTCGATTTACGCGATTTCCGTTCCACGCGTATTTGTTTTCAACAAATGGAAATCGTGTAAATAGA